>NC_028641.1:76927348-77043669 GCF_001406875.1 Solanum pennellii
TGGGTTGGGTGGGTGAGAGGGATGGAACATAGGATAACATAAAAAAAAAAAAGGGGGGGGGGGTAATTTTATTTTTTATCCTCTAATTATTAGTAAGTTTTGATTTTGATGCTTGTAATATTTCACTAAGCATATTTAATTTGGATTAATCAAAATATGTGTTATTGGTACTTCTAAATAGGGAATCACTTATATTTACCTTCTAATATGTGACAACAATATATTTCTTTAAATTTGTAATAAAAGGATAACAAACGCACACTTCAATCAATCGAATGATAAATATATTATATCAGAAGAACTAAAATCTAAATTTATTATTATATTTCAAGAATTAAAAATACAAAATTCCCAAAAATAAGACAAAATTACAATGATAATATTAAATTCTTCATGCTACCAATCACAAGCATGCAATTTATTCATGTCTTAATTATCATCAATTCCTTTTCAACAAGAAAACAAATAAACAGAATTCCAAAACAAAAAAAGGGAAAAAAAAATATCATGGTCCAAATTTTCACAATTTGCATGTTCATAATCTTATATTGTTCAAACTCTTCAGAAATATCGTCAGACATGTTCTCTCCTCCAAAAGTTACGTAATTTTGGTAAATTCAACCTGTAATATAATATTTTTAAAAAGTCTGAACAACCGTACGACTTACGAAGAAGATCTCTTTGGAAGATTGAGAGAAGAAATGATAGAGGAAATAGTAGAGGAAATAGATCCAAGAAGAAGCACACTAGCAGAAGCATTTGCTATGTTGATAAAATTTTGTATATTTTGGGTAGTCTCATCATTGTCCTTAAGTCTATTATATTCCACTGTTAATCCTAATCCAGCAGCAGCACCAGTAGCCAATAAGAATAAAATTATCTGAAAAAAAATATATATATCACTTTTCACGAGTTTCACATTATAACTATAATTCTATAATTAATCAGTTGTTTTTTGTTTCTATCTGAACTGAACTATCACTGTCTATGTGTTAAAACACACATCAACTATCAGTATCTGAACTAATAGTTGAGAAATGTGTTTTTTTAAAATATAAGAGTGAACGGTCAAATACACATTTAAAGTATCTCGATTTTAATTTTTATACTTAAATTATGAGGGAGGTGTGCGAGTTTTTCACTTGAACTTTTACCGACGATTGATCAAAATACAACTTAATTATTAATTGTTTCCTTTTCTTATCTGATCGATGATGATATTTCAAGTAGGAAAAGAAACAACGGATAGTTGAGATGCGTTTTGATAGATAATTTGTAATAAGTTTAAGTAGAAAGCTCTGATAGTTTAAGTTTAAAACTCGAAAGTTTAAAATACTTTAAGAGTGTTTTATCAGTTTTGAACCAAGTGTTCGATAGCTATATTGGGACCTACGTTAATTCAAACTCGCACTACATAAATGCTTTTTATTCATACCCAAAATTTGAAATCGATATATATTATTGATAAGTATTTCAAATCCTTTGTTTTTTTTTTATATGATCACAATTTGATTTGCATACCTTATCACCATAGAATTCAAAATAAGCAAGGCCACCATCAATGGGTTTTCCAGATTTCACTTGGAAAAATGTTAACACAAGTAATAGCAAAGTGTAGGCCATTCCAATCACATCTGCAGATATCATATACCTGCATCCATAAAAATAAAAATAATTAGAATAAGTAAAAAAAAAATATACTCATTAATTTAATCAAAGTCCTATATTGCATGAATCTGAATTTAATCAGACTCCAATGCAGGATGAAAAATCAAAAAAATATATACGCATTTATTTATTGGAATAATTCACCCTAATACAAACTAGGGACCTGGGGTGAAGATGAGGTGCGCTGGAGGGTGGTGAGGACACAAACAAGTCGAAAATGTCAGGAACCTATTTTCCGTACTTCCTTTATGGAAAAGTCATTTTCCTCGCTTTTGAAAAAACTTGTTTTCTTACTGAACAAGATAAAATTGAAAAATATTTTTGTTCGTATCTAAGGAAAAAGTAGTTTTACCGGTAAACATGAATGTCAGTAGAATCAACCTTGATTGGGAAACCATAAATGTCAAATGTATCAAAACTATTAGTAGCCATGACAATCAATGACACCAACAAGAAACTAAATGTTATGAGTCTCATTACTAGAGAACCCACTAGTGGTTTAAAGCCAATCATAAGTGAAGAAAATGTATTATTAGTACTAGTTGATGATGTATGGTTTTGGTTCATTGTTGTTGTTGATGGTGTTTGATTTTGTTCTATTGTTGTTGTTGTTGATGGTGTTTGATTTTGATCTATTGTTGTTGATGGTGTTTGGTTTTGGTCCATTTGGTTTATATCTTGTGGTTTTACTTGCTAGTTGTGTTGCTACTAATAAACTTGTATCTTCACAAAGTCATTAAGCCCCCTTTTATATTGCTTACTACTCATTATTAGTTATCTAACAATAATATATCCAGTGAAATCGTGAAGAAAATCGATACTTGGGAAAGGTAGAGTATATGTTGATTTTACGTGCACTCTAAATTGTCCACTTTTTTTTTAATTATAAATAGTTGTTCTAAATTACTTGTCAATTTACAAAACCAGAATATAATTGGTTAATTTTTTTTCGATTTTACCTTTACATTTAAAAGTGTTTGTAAAATTATGAAAAAAGCTTATGAAATTAGTGAAATTGTTCGTAAAATGTAAAGGAAAAAGTAGACAACTAATATGGGACGGAGCGAGTATGTAAATTTTTGTGGTTGTTTGTTACGCCCATGAGTTCTTGGTTGTATAAGTTACAACCAAATTCCTTGGAGTTTTGTGATTGCTTGCATAGTTGTTCACAAAATTTATATATTAATCCATATCAAATATACAAGTCCTCTTTATAATTAAACAAATAAAAAAAAGCAGGCAGCATTGTTTCCCTTGTTAAACATATCTTTTCGAGTTATAGGTCTATTGAAAATGATCTCTTTATCAAAAATACTTCAAATATCAATCCACTTATAAAACTATGTTAGATATGTTGTTGTCATTGAAAGCTTCTACCGTTGATTTAATATCGATATTTTTTTGCATGTTGAATGATAGAATATGTTTTGATAGTTCTAGTTTCATGTTAGATTATACGTTTATTTTAACGAGCTTATCTTCTCACAAGACAAAGCACACCAATTTATTTCCTCTTAATATCAATTCTTCGATAAAATATTTCAATAATATGTTTGTAACGTTAACAGTATCGATTAGCAAATCCAAAACTCGAAATTTATAAGCTAGTATTATCTTACGGCAGAGGAAATATTTCTTCAGACAATGTCATTTATCTTGTCATTACAAATACGTGAAAACAAGAGTTGAATTCCGTGTTACCAAATTACTGTTGTGCACATTGAACTCTCTGTGCACCACCATGCATGTCTTCATCATCTTCGTCGTATGCCTCTTGGGCCTGTTGCTGCTTCCTACGCATCTCCTCTTCGATGTTAACATCATGTAAGGTGGTCTCCTCGCACTCGTCCAATTCCATATCAGTCATTTGGGTTTTGGGTTTTGGTGGCAATACTGCTTCAAGGTTCTTGCATTGCTCGAGGGATAACGTGTCGGGGAATTCTACAGTGAAGTGAATGTATAGTTTTCCTCTCATAAATGGTCTTTGGTACATAGGCATTCCTTCATCATTTATGGCCTTAAATTGATCTGTCGAGGCCAAAAACAAAGTTCACCATTCATATCTATGAGCAACAGAGATTCACATATAAAAGCACAAGGACACCAAATTTCAACAAACAGCAGGAGAGACAATAGTGCGTGCACGAAGAAAACAATTTGACTTACATTAGCTGTATAAGGGAAACAACGATATATCAAGAAGTTCTAGGCATAAAAGCAACTAAAGTATACTTTGGGCTTACCAGGTTTGACAACTTCTCCGGGTTGGGACTTGATGATCAGCTGCCTGGTATCTAGGTGAGTCAAGATGAACTGGAAACCACACAGGGCCTCGGTTAAGCTCAAGGTGTGCTCTACAAAGAGATCATCTCCCTTCCGCTTAAACTTGGGATGTTCCTTCTGTTGCAAGACAAAAACTATGTCCCCAGTGACGGTATCAGGCTGCCACAAAAAGTGAAACATAAACAATGTGAAAATCCAATGGTCCCCTTTTTTGGTTGATATTAACATACAAACTGGTCATTATGAAATAATCTACTTCAAAAGCTAAATTGAATGTCGTACTGCTTCATCAGCCTCGCCCGGGAATGTTATCTTCTGTCCATTCTGCATACCCTTCTCGACAACAACTTCCAACACCTTCTTCTCCTGCACAACCTTCTCACCTTTACACTGCCCACACCTATCTTTATCATTGATCATCTCACCAGTACCCTTACACTCGTTGCAAGGGTGCTGCATCTGCTGGATCATGGATGGGCCAAGTTGTCTAATAGTGACTTTCATTCCAGACCCTTGACAGCCAGAACACTTCATTGAAGCACCTGATTTAGATCCTTTCCTGGTAATACAAGTATAGTATAAACCCCGGCAGAACTTCGTAGGGAAAACATAAAAAGATGATAAATGATGTCGAAAGTCGAAACGTAACTAATAGCATCCTAAACTCACCCCTTGCACTTCGGGCACAATACATTGCGAGATAGTGAAAGCTTCTTTGATGTTCCATTGTACAGATCCTCCAGAGAAACTTTGAGAGGGTGGACAACATCCTCTCCTCTTCTTTGTCTTCTTCCTCTGCTGCTTCCACCACCTCCTGGACATCAAATAAAGGAATATCAGAGACTGAAAGTAACATGAAAAGGAATCAACAAATTCAACATCAAACAAACAGCCATAGAAACATACCACCAAATGGGCTGCCACCAAAGAAAGATGAGAAAATGTCAAATGGGTCGTGTCCACCACCTCCACCGCCCATTCCTTCCTTGAGAGCATCTTCTCCATACTGATCATATATCTCACGCTTCTCGGGATCACTCAGAACCTCATAAGCTTGTGCAAGCTCTTTAAACTGAAATAAACAAAAAATTGCAGCTAATCCATTGATAGACTCCAAAGTAATTGACATCATTATCCTTCAACTAAGAAAGATTATTAACACAGCGACCATAGTAAATAATGTTACACTAAGAGTGCATACTCAGGGCAGTTAAACTCTTTGACTTGAAACATGGTGTCTATTATGAACATACATAGTATCCGTTCAATCCCAATACAATTGAAGTGTGTCTAAAATCAGCATTCCAGTTGAGCTGAGGGGGTTAGGGTTCAATTACACAACAAAGAAGCTTCACACCAACACATTCAAAGCTTCCTATTTCTGCAAAGCAGCAAATTTAGATCTAAATCTACCTTTTTCCTCCAAGAGATCAGCTTAATTACAGCAACTATCAATCAATCATGCCCAATGGATATTAAGGTTCAGTCCAGCTAACATATCAAACTAGTTGGTCAGCTTATTTAGGGAAATGGATAGAATTAAATTCTCCTTTCAATTTTACCAGCAGAAAAATCACTTTTCTAAGCTCAAAGAAAACCTACAGATAAAGCTACGACGGATCTAAACTAAACCAAAAGAATTCCAAAACACCATTCGTATAAAAGATACAAAAACAAAATATAATGAGATAATCTATGAAAAATTGATGCCAAGGCAAATCCAGTATACATGCCAGCTACACTACATAACACAGTCATTTACATATTTCACTTTTTCTCTATAAGTTCGCGTTTGAGAGATTTAGGGCATCCACACCCATATGCTTGATCAGCTGAGGTAAATCCAGTATTTAAACATGATGACTGCACTTCTTAAAACACACGCATACGACAAAACATATGTATACATATTTAAATTTTTTCTGTAAATTTGCGTTCAACAGATGAAGTGCACGAACACCCACTGCATATATGCTGGATCAACTCTGGTGAAAACAGTAACCAAGTAGCTATACCCTTTCAGGATCACCTACCATTTGTATAAAATCACATTCAAATAGAAATGATTGCAAACTGAGATAATCTCTATAGAAAAACTCCATAAACACAAAACAATTATACAACTGAGAAACTGAAGCAAAAACATTATTTACAAAGATGGTTGCACTTCTTCACACACATTCTAAATTTCTCAGTAACCTTGAGTTTGGGAGTCTTGGAATGTACACCCACTGCTTATATGCTAGATTAGCTGAGGCAAACCCAGTACTTAATCACGATCTACACTTCTAAGTGAACACACACACACAGATACACAGATGTATACTCATTTCAATTTTTTCTGCAAATTTGCGTTCGAGAAATTTAGTAAAAACAGCTGTACCTTTTCAGGATCACCTCCCTTATCAGGATGATTCTTAATAGCAGCTTTACGGTAAGCTTTCTTGAGATCTTCTTGTGCAGCAGTTTTAGGAACACCTAAGATTTCATAGTACTTCGTGTTGTCGCTCTTTTTCGGTGCCCTCCCAAACATCTTCGATCGCTTAATTTAGTCAAAATTGAACTAAAGAAAAACACCAAAATCAGTTACAAATTGAACGATAGGAAAATTACAACATATCAAACACTTCCCCCTTTGGTGCCCTCCCAAACATATTATTGATTGCTTAATTCGTAACTAATTGAACTAAAAACAATAAAATCAACTACAAGTTGCAATCAGAAAATTAAAAACATATCAAGCACTCTTCTTCAGTGTCCTTCCAAACATCTTTGATCACTAAATTAGTCAAAAATTAAAACCAAAAGGCAACAGTAAGTAAGCTACAAAACTAACAACCAGAACATTAAACCATATCAAGCTTAATTAGTCAAAAAACTGAACTAAAAAAAACACACAGAATCAGCTACAAAATTAACAATCAGGAAACTGAACTTTATCAAGCAAACTTCATAATCGCCCTCCAAAAGCATCTTCGTTTAGCTCATTAAGTCAAAATTAAACTAATAAACAACAAAATCAGCTAAAAATTCGGAAATTAAACCATATCACGCACTCTTCTTCACATCTCTCGAAAACATCTTCGTTTAGCTCAATAAGTCAAAAATTAAACAAAAAAACAACAAAATCAGCTACAAAATTCGGAAAATTAAACCATATTATGCAATCTTCTTCACGTCTCTCGAAAAACATCTTCAATCGCCTAATTTACTCAAAAAAAAAAACTAAAAATCAACAAAATCAGAAAAATTACAACATATCAAGCACTCTACATCTTCGATCGCTTAATTTACTCAAAAATTGAACTAAAAAACAACAAAATCAGCTAAAAAAAAACTAACAATCAGAAAATCATAAACACATGAGAAAATCATAAAATTTCCAAAATCATCAGTTGAATGAAGATCGATTGATACGTACCGATGATAAAGCGCGGCGAGAAGAAGAGTTTGTTGGCTTGTTCGAGTATGGAGGAAAAGAGAGAGAGAGGGTTTGCTTTGAGTATGAGATCTGTGGTTTTATTGAGAGGTTGAGAATTGAACGGTCAGGATTTGTTGGTGGGAATTGGGGAATATATACCAGTCTCCGCCATAAAGACATCTTTGGTCTTTGCACTTCTTTTTTTTAGTTTCGAGTAAGGCTGTTTAAAATTGAATCGAAATTAATAAGTTGAATTGATAAAAAAGTTATTGATTTATATTATTGGATTATTGATTTAGGGATTTTGATGATGGTTTTGATTTTTTTTGTTATTGGATTATCAGTTTTTAACGGTTTAAAGTTTTTTCTTAACGGGTTAACCGATAACCTGATAGTAAATTAAATAATAATATTTATACCATTTTGTATATAAAGTCCTCGACTTAGAGTTAAATTTCCTACTTTTATTTTTGGTTGTCTCAAATACTTGATTATTCTACAATGTAAAAGTGTTTGCTTTTGAGCAAGATGTAACTTGTGAACTCAAGTGCATGAGTTATTTGGTTAGTCACCTTGTTTCTAAGTGATTTTCAATGTTTTTTCTTTTGTGTCAAATCTTAACGGTTAAACCGATAACCAAACCGATATTGATCAAAAATCGATAAACCAATATCTTAATGGTTCTATAACGGTTTAGCATCTCTACAAACCGATAACCAATAAGCCAACCCAATAAACTTTAAAACCGAACCGAACCGGCCGATACACAGCCCTAGTTTCGAGTCTGAGCAAAAGTTATTGAGTTTTTGTAAATTCGTACGTTACGTTGAAGATCATTTGATTTATGAGATATTTCGAGATTAAGTTTGAGATAAAATTATTTGGTTAATAAAGGTATAATTCATCTCAAATAAATTTACGAATCATCTAATTGCGAAAAGTTTCACTCCCAAAATTTGAATAATAAATTTCTATATCACTCTAACATAACTTTTTTGATATTGCACACTATTTTTTAATTATAATCTTTGAGGATAAGAAAAATAATTTAGCATGAAAAAAAGACAAACTTTTATATTTTATATAACTAACATTTTAATTGAAAGATTCATACAAAAGAAAGGTGAACATGATTTATATCTTCATTGATATAATAAGATAATAAGATTCTATAATGAGCATACAAATCATTAATAAAAAATCGATTCATTATTGTTACAAATCAACCTTACTTCTCTGGAAGTAGTAATTAGCATCATCAAGGTTTAAGAAACCAAAACTCTCTGCACATAATGTTTCAACCCCAAAACACTCTTAACCGCGAAGTGATGCCCGAGGGACAGCAGGTAAGCCTAGTTCATCTTCAGCCTGTGCATCACAAGTCGATAAAAGGTGTCAAAGTTAGTTATATGTTACACGAAGAAATACGAACATTACAGAATTAGAAACCACCGCGAGAAAGATTTGGGACTGAGATATTAACTTGTTTCTATCCCAAAAGATGCAGCAGCATCTAATGCTTAAGATATATGATATAAAGATCGAGTGGCAAAGGTTGAGGACTTGTGACTTATGTCGCAGGTTTGAGCCCTGCACCATGCAGACTACACTTGGTATTTAAGTGGAGAAGGGCAGCTCATAATCCCCCCCGAATCTCAAAGGATGAGGTTGGTCCTAAGGGCGAGACCCCGGACAGATTCTCAATCATCAAAATAAAAGATATGTGATGTAAGATATGTAAAATACATATAATAATTAACTATCCCTTGCATATGTATAAAATTACATGCTTAACAGAAAAGAGGTTGATTAGTTTTCAGGTCTAATTGACGAATACCTGAGGATTAGCTCTACCAGCTGGCATTGACGCGTGTCCCATTGGTGCTGATGGCATGTTAAGCTCTGAATCCAGATCTGGTTCCTTGTCAGGTTGTAGGTATGAAGGAACACCTTCTTCAAACTCCATGTCCGCTTCCAGAGCATCAAGCTCTAATAAAGAAGTAAGGTTAAATATACATCAAACATGTTTTCACTAGAATATTCAAATGTACAAGAACTAATCTTACCGCCCATGAGCTCTTCTTCATCAACGTCATCAGGCACACCGTAGCTTCTACCAAGAGTCTCTTGAATTTCATTGCTTACATCCATCAGGTCTGTCATTTCATCTTGTAGGTTCTATATAACATAAGAGTATCACATCAGAACATGGATAAACTTCATAGCCATAGTTGTAAATAGAAAAGGAAGAGATTAAACTCAGGGAAGCGAGAATACATACATCTACGTCTTGAATGCTCACAGTTTTCATCATTCCTTTTAATTCTTTGTTAGCTGACTTCATTGCTGCCATCTGAAGAAACATAGTCAAGTTAATAATGGAAAATTCCACTCAAAGCAAATGAAACCCATTGCTCAAATGTGCCTTCAACACAAACATTTGAACTAAGATGGAAGCAATTGGAGAATAAGAAACTCTAGGGGACACAAATAGAAATCCCTTCTTCATGACAATTTGGTTGTCCTCCTACCTCTAGGGAGGTAGGCAGCAGGTTCCCATCAGGTTACAGAATAAGCTTCGCTTGACAAGCCTTGAGCTGTGCCCAATGGAGCGCTACCAAGAAAAAGACACACTTCACCATGAATTTGATATAACCAAAAATGTCTGATAAGCGCAGAAACTCCTAAGCTCAATATCAAAAACTGTGCTGGATGATGGCCAGTAAATAGTATAAGATCTATTTTTCTCCTCCCGAAAACAGAATTCAGTCAAACTTTAGAGGAAAGGCAACTTATTTCAAGGAGCATGCACTATTATTAAAAAAATGATGCTGCATGATATATAACAAGAGTGTCACAGATGAACTTCAAGCACAAAAAGTTTTTAGACTCGTGGATCAGTGGAATGTCAAAACCGACCGTGGTCAAGTTCTGCATTAGGGGGATTGCAGATAAGAATTACATATTCAAGCAGTTCATCAACGATTCTACAAATAAGATAAACATTTTGTTATTCTGAAAAAGGTAACTCGTGCAAAAGAATGGATTCCATTTAACATTTAACATTTAACATACTGTTTGCTGAGCATCTTTGATCCCCTCAGCAGCAAATGAGACTTGGTCTAAGTTGTATGTCTGATTGTAGAGCATGTCTCGCTGACCTTCATACCTGTTGATTATTCATCGGATAACTTATGCATTTGTCAGAACAATATGTAAAATACATGACCTAAGACTATAAAACAAGCAAAAGAAGAAAGAGAAATATACTAAATAGTGTTTGAGAATGTAATTTCTACCTCAAACAAGAAAGTGGAATTGATAGCCCATCTAAGTATAAGAGTGCAGCACCAAGGGCAAAAATTACTGGTCAATGAAGTTGGCGCAAAGACTACAAGCTCTGGGTGATTTCTTTCTATCCCCTAAGTCTTGGGGCAAAGTTGTCCGGTACCTATGTTGGTGGGAGGTAGCAGGTACTCGGTGGAATAGTCAAGGTGCGCTCAAGTTTGGCTCAACACCTCCATCATCAAAAAAGGAGAAAAAAGTGCATTACAGTATATTGTATATAGATTTAATAGCCCAGCACTGCCTACTTTTGCTTCAGGTATGACAACAACAACTAATCCACTGCTTCTGTTTCTTATAACATGGTAACAACAAAGGATCCCCAAATATGTATCTTTTCATGTTATTCATGTGTGTGTGGGTTGTGTATGAGCGAGAGAGAGAGAACTGTTAAATTGAGTTCGATTATTTCATCTCAGAACTTAAACTAATTGACTTTCACATGTTAGTAGACACTCATCACAAGTAATTGAACTTCATAATTTGACAAGCCACTTTAAGCCTCATTAAACTCAACGTAATGGCATATAATTTAACTCACATTCTCTTTTGCTTCAACACTCTCATAGCTCGAGCTTTTACTGCCTCCTGAGCTGGACCTGGTCGAGTCTTCTTTAGCTGTTCCTTGTACCTTGCAAGTTCAGCATCAAGCTTCTTGATTTTCTCTTCCACTGACTCACCTCTTTTATTGATCTTGACAATTAAGAAGCAATCAAAAGGATCAGAGATTACTCATGCAAACAACCAACAGTAATCACCAAACTTCAGAGAGCTAAAATAATAAAAAAGATATTCCAGATTAATCAACTGGAAACCATACAAGCAGCCATCTCTTCATTATACTAAAAAAGATTTACCTCAATTTGCTTTCCACTAAAACTATTTTTGAAGTCTAGCAATCTGTCCTTGAGTACTATTTTTTTCAACATTTTCCGTAAAATCCAACTTTTTATCTAGTATCTAAAAATTCCGTAATATATATTACGGATCTCAAGCTCGAGTTTACATATTAAGCACAACACGAGGACTTCCCATGACAGCAGAGGTAGACAGAATAATCTACTACTACTAATGCTCGAGTTTACATATTGAGCGCAACACGAGGACTTCCCATGACAGCAGAGGTAGACAGAGTAATAGATACGTCTGAAAAAGTCACTAATATTTTACAAAAATTCAATTCTGAACCCTTAATTTCAAAAGAATAATGACAACAGAACTAAAATCCTAGATTAACTTCTGCATGACACACATCCTCATCCTCCACCTAACTAATACTATCAATCGAGCTCATTAGACTTCAGACTCCTGATACAATCAGAATTCAGATGTACTAGTATGGGTATAACCATCTTCCAAACCCACCATTCCTTAACGACAGAGGGAGCTCAATTGTTAGGAAACCGCAGAAAACATGAAATTTTACCTCATCGAAACAGCCATAATAAACAAATGAAACAAAAAAACTAAGAAAAATTGCATTCTATGCATAGCTTAGCAGAAAACATTGGGGGGAAAAAACCCAGTTCAAACAGTACCAAAAATTCCAACAGAAATGGCAGTGTTTGTGCATAAATTAGCAGAAAACATTCCAAAAATTCTAGTTCAAAGCAGCTACACAACACATCGTAACTAAACAAACAAACAAAAACCCAAAAAAACGAAGAGAATTGAAATTTGTTTGCATAATTTAGCAGTATTATAAACTACAGATCTAGTTTGTCGGAAAAAAATAATAATTACCCTATCGGAAGCATCTTGAACAGACGGAGCAGGTTGTGTTTCCTTCTTAATGCCGAAAACTCTCTTCATCTCTCAATCTTCTTCTTCGCCGGTCACAAAATTCTAGGGTTTCTGATTCAATCGGAGTTCAATTTGGTACTTCTCTAACAAAAAATGATCCGTTGCGTTGTCTTGAAAAAGGTTAAAAATACAATTTAATTTTTACACCTTTTTTGCTTTTTATTTGAACTATCATCGATTATTTATTAAATCACGCAATGAAATTGATTAGACAAAGTGTTTCGATATAATCACAAGACATGTGGTAATGTCCATGAGGCAGCTAACTCATTAATTTCGAGGTACGATTTGATAAATACTTTTTCTATTTCAATTTACGTGATACATTTCAAAATTCGATATTAAACAAGTCTATCTTTAGCTATAATTTTTTTTATATATATTTTAATTATCTTAAATTATCAATTATATAGACTTGTACTTTCATGTAGTTTATAAATATATAAATTTTATTCTAAAAAATTTAAAAATCTAATGAGCGAATTCTTGATCAAACTTAAATTGTTTGACTCTCGAAAAGTGAAATATATCACATAAATTGAAACTGAGAATAAATAATAATAGTTTAAGTTGAAAATATAACTTTTTGATAGTTTCAAATAGAATGATATTTGCTTTGAGGTTTGATTATTTAAATTTGTACTCAAAATTCTTTCTTTAGAGAAGGACAATTAAGAACGAATTTGAGATTCTTAGTATTAAAATCCACATGATGCGTGAAAAATATTAAACTCGTACCCAAAATTATATTTTTATGAGGGGAAAAAATCACTTAAGATTAGTATGACCATAGCATAACGATAACACATGAATCGAGAAATGATCCAAATTCTTAAAAATACTTTTGCTGAATATAAATAAGTAAGTAGATAAGTGACGTTCTTTTTGAAGTAAACTAAAGATACGTAATTGAAACGGAGTAATTCGATACAAATTACATTTCCTCAAGTAACACATATTTTACACAAGAAGCAGAAGAATTATGTACAAGAAACACATAAAGAACCATCTAACTGAATATGAAATATTATGAACAACTATGTTCACAGGGGAACTAGCTAAAGAATACATGTTTAAACACACAAGTTTATTGAAGTTCAGATAGCAAACCAAGTTGTTTTCGAGTCCTCCCAACGAATAAATCTCCCGATTTTATCATCCCTGGAAGGCGTCCAATACACGATAAACAGTAAAACTGTGCTACAGCTTCTCTTTTGCCTAGAGCGATTAACGACAATGGTAAAGCAGGTTTATATACATTCAAGTTGTTGTCGTTAGCGTTCTTCATTAACAATCTTATGTTCTTGGCAGCTATCCCCGCGTGTCTTTGAGCCAAATATCCTAGTTTAAGTTCCTGCATTTTCAACGATACTAAGTAAGAACGTCTTGTGATGAAACGTACAAACATGATATATAAGAACAAATGCAAGTCATTGGCGTTTTAAGTTGTTGACCATCAGGACCTTCACAAGATAGGGGTAAGGCTACGTATACACCACCCTCGTGTGATATAACACTGGATATGCATACATCAAGGTTCTTGGACCATTGGTTTTTCTGATCCATATCGTGAGTGTACACGTCTGTTTAAAGTCTATGCATTTTTTGGAGGATCTGACACAGGTGTGGTAGCATTTTTGGAGGTACGAGCAATATAGGTCTTCTGCATAATGCAGAATAGCATCAGGGTCTTAACGAATGAGGTTTCTAGAGTTTAGTCAGCTTTTTAACGAGTGAGATTTCCGAGGCAGTAAGGGACATGAAATTTCAGTTTCCTTATCATAATAAAACAACATACTTCCTACCTCGTGGAGGTAGAGAGGTTGTGTCCAAAGGTCCTCGACTTAAAATGCAGCAGATCAACGTAGTTATAAAAAGAAAAAACAACAGTGAAGAAAACATAATAACTAACAACGAAAGCAAAGCAGAGTCTTCAGAAAAGGAACTGTAACAACAACAAAATAGTGTAATCACCGAAAACACAACAAACAACAGATGATGGTAGATAACTAGATATCAAAAGCGAGAAACTACAAGAATAAGACTAATACTACGACACACATTTAACCGCGTTAGCAAGATCTAATCGTTCAAGTATGAGTTTTCAGAACCAAAACGTACTAGAGAAAGAGTTTGAAGTGTACTTACAGGGATATCAGTAATATCTCCGATACCAAAGACATTGCTTCGACCCTTGACCTTTAAATTAGAATCAACCATCAACCTTCCATGAATATCCAAACTACCTTTCAAGACGGTTTCTTTTAGCCACCCTGAACCTATCGGCTTTCCAATGCAAATGAAATGACATTCAGCATCTATAGTTTGTCCACCAGATGTTTTGTAAACACCGTCTTTTGCAGTATTTACATCGACAGATTGCCCCAAAATGATTTCGACCTTCCTTGATTTTAACCAATTCACTACCTTATTGCTGGCACTTTCTCCGATAAATTCTAACAACATTGATCCCCTATGTACAATCGTCACCTTCTTATCGGGATAATCCACAGCAATTTCAGCAGCCAGTTCCACGCCTGTTTGTCCTCCCCCGATTATTAATATGGAGCTGGCAGATTTAATCTTTTCATGATCTGTAAACCAATAAAAATGAGTAGAAATGAAGCTATTGATGAGTACGGTAACTCTGTCCACCATGGCTAGAACAAATGCAAAGAAATCATCTACTGTTTTTTTTTGTCTCTAATCATATCTGTTGTCCCTCGGGAAGGTATACAACTACTACAACTCAACCGCAAACTACTTGAGGTTGACCTACAAAATTACCTATATTCATTTTGCTTTATTCAGACGTATTTAGTTCCATCGCTAGCAAAGGCTTTGAAGAATGAAAGATCGATCATAATGCTAATTCAACTACAAGTATATCGATTGATCCATGACGTTACCTGTTTGGTATTGAGAAAACTTCTCATCTTTCGTGTAAGCACCAGTTTCCGAGTGACCAGTAGCAATAACAGCAAAGTCATACGCAACTTTGTCGCCTTTTGCAGTTACTACCTCTGTATCCGTGATGTTAGCAGCAGCAGATGTAATGACATTTCCACGGGGAAGGTATTCAGAGTGACTAAAGACGGCTCGTTTTGCAAATGAAGGATCACACATTGACCTTAAGGCAGCCCAAGGAATCTCAAAATACTCCTTCCTGTTCATATTTTTCGTATTCCATTAACAAAACATACTACAAATAATAAATCCATGTAACATCTTAACGAAAACAGCCAATAAGTCCTTCCATCGCATAATTTGTTACATAATAAGCTATCCGTAAGAAACCCTGGACCTAGATCATGAAGCGATTGCCAAATACAGACCATATAAGGAGACAACAACATGTAACACTCCCTTCCCTAGAACTCCACGACTGGATATCTAGAGCGTACCTTAATAGGGTAAGTCACAAATATGATTGAGTCCGACTCTGATACAACGTTCAAAAATGGATATTAGGCTTAACGCATATCCCAAAAGTCCGGTCATGAGATGATGATTATCCATACATGTATTAGAAAACAACAACAATCCATTCTCTCAATCAATGGTATCAACTACGCCTCAATCTCAAACAATAGGTGTAGGTTCAATTTCCACGATCCCTTCCCCACCCCCAATGTAATGACATTAGTCGAGGTGTGCACAAACGGACTCAGACACCACGATTATCACATATTTTATAAAAAAATTCATTAAAAAAAACAAAAAAACTCACATATCAATGAGGGTAACATTAGCTTCATCTTGAAGACTCCTTGCAATAAGAGATCCAGCAACTCCACCTCCAATCACCACTACTCTTTTCTTCTCTCCCGCGGAATCCGCCATGGCTCAATTCCACAATGCAGCATAAAAAAACTAAACAACACAATTCCCCTATCACCCAAATGATCTCTACATAGGTACATACAAAAAAAAAATCGAAAAGATAACAATCTTGATTTTTTTTTTTTTATGGATTTGTTCTTATGAAAACTTGTTTGTATTAAAAAGAAAAAAAATGGTTATCGGCGATAAGCTACCGCCGATTCCTAAAGGAAACTGAAGGATTGAGAAGAAGATTAATTAATAGAGTTACAATAATAATTATAATAGCAAATCAAAATGTGAATGGTGAAGAGTAGACAATGGGAGCTCTGTTTTTATTTTTGTTCATTTTTTGTTTTGTGCATGGTAGGTTTTGCTTATTTTTAGGAAAAATGATTGAAAATATCACACATAAGTTTTTATATATTTATATATGTTAATAAGAGTAAGTCTTGTTTTTAAACGATGACATAATGCGTAAACGTACTCTTTAACATGGTCTTATCTGATATGTATGCTTTCTAATTTAGGGTATGCATAACTAATCAGTTAAGCTTATACGTTTTTTGATTACTCTATTGTGTATAACTAGGAATAAAACTATCAAAATTAACTTAATTATCTCGGTTTCTCTTTGATGTCAATTAAGTTCATTTGATCCATCGACATACTCGTGTTTAACGAGTGATAAGGTGTCGAAATTTCGAGCTATTTTTTTTTACGAAATATACTAAATGAGTATCTAATTCCATGCAATCGTATTGGATAACAATATCGTTTGTCTGGATAATTTTTGGTCTATAGCGAAATATCATTGTAGAGAACATATAACATTACATAATATGAAAAATCGATTCTAAAAGAACTTGTTGATCACTATAGTGAAATGTTAGTGGAGAGTATATAACTATTATAAAAATGTCTGAGTGTATCTATAAACGAATCCGAGCAACATAGTTTATATCACCAACATAGTGAAAATGTTAGGCAAATAAATAGACATTTTTCCAATATTTTTAAGTACTTTTTTTGTCCACATTGACCAAAGTAGTTTACACAATTCATTGTGAAGGCAAATAAACACGTTTGCGTACATTCTAGCCTTTTCAGATCTCACGAGTCACGATATGTCATCGATTTATATGCCTTCGAAACAAGTTTGATAAAATTTATTTATTTTTTTCAAGCCAATCAAGAATGCCTTGCTCTGATTCAGTGAGTTCCTCTTTCTTATCCTTCAAAGTGCCTTCTAAGTATCCAAAATAGTCTCTGTAGTTACGTTTGTAGTAACTATCCAACCTCTAAATAAATGAAGAAAAAAAAAAGGTAAAATCAATAAATAATATTCCACAAAAAACTAGAATTTATAAATTTTGTCACGCAATACGTGATGTGTGAGTTAGAAATCGTATATAATATACAATATGGTTGATATTTAAGTGGAGAAAACTAGAAAGATATGTCGACTATTCATCGAGTTTCAAACTGTGTACCTCATGAATTCTTGGTTATCAAAAAAATAATAATAACTTCAAAACTACATCGATGTGAAGTACTCTACATTATCAGTGTGTATAAGTAAAATTTCGTACAGTATCAATATATTATAACTTGTTGTAGCAAATTATTTCCACGTCGTTAATCTCATTTTTCTTATGAACACTTAGTTATCTTTTCGATGACCTAATAGTATAAAATATCGTTTATATTATCAGTGCATAAAAGTTAAACTCGGGATATTTACCTCCTTATCATTCTTAGTCTTGTTCTCTTCTGACTTCTTGAGATATCCTATAACAGCAAGAAGAATACAAACATTAATTATTTGCAATTTTTGTGATAAAAAATTAATAGTGATTCAAAAAAGGGAAAAGGGTCTGATATACCCTCAACTTTGTCATTTAGAGCTGATATACCCCTTGTTATGAAAGTGACTCATATATACTCCTATTTGTAAACAAATGGCCCATATATACCCCTACTTGTAAACAAATAGCTCACATATACCATTTTCCTCTAACGGAAATGAAAAAAATAATAATTTTAATCTAAATTTTTATTATTTTTTTCTAAAAAATTATAATCCCATATGAGTAAATTTAATCCTCGTCAAACATATTTTTTTTGACTTTTTTTGGTTTCAATGACTAATTTATAATTATTATTTTGATAATCAAATTTATTTATGTTTCACTAATATTCTTGTAAAACTTATTGTAGATGATCAAATTTTTTCTTCGAATATGAAATTAAATTACAATACACACACAAAAAAATAGTTTAATTTTTTATTCTTTAAACTAAGGAATGAAAGAAAAAAACAAAATAAGAATAAGAAATTCAAATAATTATAATAAAAGAAGTCAAAAAATAATTTATGTATGAAAAAAATTAAAATATACCTTGAACTTTGATAGAAGAATCATATATACCCCTAAATAATTTTCTTTTAAAAAAATAGAAGTAATAAATATAAATTTAAAACTAATTTTTTAACTTCCGTTAAATGAAGGGTATATGTGAGCCATTTTGTAACGGCAGGGGTATATGTGAGCCGTTTGTATAACGGTAAGGGCATATATGAGCCACTTTTATAACGAGGGGTATATCAGCTCCAAATGACAAAGTTGAGGGGTATATCAGACCCTTTTCACTTAAAAAAATAATAATGAAAATACTTCAATTGTTTGTTTTACTTTTCTTTTTAGTCCATTTTTATTAGTCATTCGTTATTTTTACTTTTACATGACATATTTAATAATCACAAGATTAAATGAAATTTTGGTACACTAGAATATTCAGACGTCTTTTTTTACTTTCTTAAACTCTGTGTCAAATCAAAATCAGATAAATAAATTAAATCGGAAGGTAGAAAGGAAGAATGTGAAATCAAGAAAACATACTCTTAAGAAGCTCAGTTTGAGAATCATTTACTTGAACAATTGCAATAATTGTTGTAAATAGAAACTCTCTTCTTCCTTGCCATGTCTCTTTTTTTGTTTTCACTTTAATTTCTTTGGTATTTATTGCTTGCACATGAAATCTTGAAAAAGAATATGTACAATTTCCAGTATTTAGGGCCATGGAGAAGAAAAAAAAAGTTAATTAATTATTTACATAAAATAAATAAAAAGAACATTTTAAAAGGTTGCTATAGATAATAGAAGCTAAAATCTTATCTCTTTTTTTTTTGTATGTGGGGAACAAGTGTTTTTGAAATATCTATATGATGTGTGGACCCTTATGGGAAAATACCATCCATAAGTTTGTTTAGAAATTAATATTATA
The DNA here is from genome assembly GCF_001406875.1 of Solanum pennellii. NCBI lineage: Eukaryota > Viridiplantae > Streptophyta > Magnoliopsida > Solanales > Solanaceae > Solanum > Solanum pennellii. The sequence goes on from NC_028641.1 coordinate 76,946,979, forward strand.
TATAGCTATGTATATAGTAGGAATATTTTCTTGATTCTTGTTGATTTTTTCTTTGATGATGGTGGTTTAATTTCTTGATCAGCTTGTGCGGATCTCAATTATTTCACTGAGTTGACGTTTGATAACTCTGTCTCTCGAGATTTAATAAGACAAATAAATCACTATATGACGATATTTTACATTAATAAGCTTGTATTTTTTTTCTTTAATGTGTAATTTTTTATTTTACAAAATCGTATACTATGTAATTCAACATACACATCCTAGTAAATGAGTAATCACAAAAAGTCTATCCATCTCGTTAACCACCATGTGAGACTTTTGTTATTCTTTAACACCCCATCTCACGTCCAGTGGTGCGTGGACAATTTTTAGTTTTGGAGGCCCACATCGGGTGAGACGGGCCTACTCTGATACCATATTGAAATTAGGTCTTAAGCCTAACTCACACCCCAAAAAGCTAGCTCAAAGGAAGGATGAACCACCGATGTGAGACTTTTGTCATTCTTTAACAGATTCACCTTCATACGTTTAAACGATATCTAATCATCTTGACTTCGACAAACAAGTCACTATATGATGATCCACAAAAACTTGTACTTTTACTAAAAGAAAACATAGTTCTCAACACCAATATCATATATAATAAAATGATATATATATACTCAAATTCAAAGATGTGATAGAGGAATTTGTCAAAGTCATAAAATAGGTATGAAGAACCTTATAAACACTCTTCTTCTTTTTTTCATTAAACAAAGTTTTTGGAGAACTCAATAAGATTATTATAATTTAAAGTTATTGACTTTATAATGCAATCATTTTCAGTTAAGTAGTTGAAGCCTACACAAAACAATGCCTCTTTTTCTTCATAAGTATGTTAATACTTGACAATCTAGGATATTGTTCATCATATTTGAAGTCATGAAGCTAATGAAAGTTTTCATTATATTTGCTACTCTATTTTTCCATTTTTCGATCGTTTATAGCTGCCTTGAAGGAGAAAGAGTAGCTCTAATGAGCTTCAAGTCCATGTTGACTGATCCATCTAATCGATTATCATCATGGAAAGGTGAAGACTGTTGCATTTGGAAAGGGATCAAATGCTCGAGTGAAGGTCGTGTTGTTGTTATTAATCTTCGGAATGTTAATCCAGAGGAAGTTATAATCAATAGCAATAAGGAAGTTGTTTCAAGTTCTAACAACATATCTGATTTTTCCCTCAAAGGGACTATATCTCCTTTGTTATTTACTCTTGATGATCTGCAATATCTCGACTTGAGTTTCAACAACTTCATGTATTCAAAGTTGCCTGTTGAGATATCAAACTTAACAAAGTTGACGTATCTCAATCTGTCAAATGCTATGTTTCAAGATATCATCACTACACAATTCTCAAACCTTACATCTCTTAGGTATCTTGATCTTTCGTGTGCTGATTCAGTACTCGATTTGTCTTCTATTACTATTAGATTGACATTACCACCAAAGTTGGATTTTGACTCATTGTTATCTTTTATGAGCTATGGTTATTTGTCTAGTCCAAATCTAAGGTGGTTAGAAGGACTTCGTCGTCTTAGATATCTTGTATTGACTGGTGTTGATCTATCGAAGGCCTCGGAATCATTTCATTGGGCTAAACCAATATCAGGTCTTTCAAATCTCATGTCACTTCAATTGTCTAGCTGCAACATTTCAGGAAGAGTTCCAATAGAGCAATTGCTTAACCTTACTAGTCTTTCTACTCTAGATATGCGTTCTAACGTTCTAACATCCACGATACCTGATATGATATCGAATCTCACAACCCTCTCAGTTATTAATTTTCGTGGCAACGATTTAGATGGTCATATCCCTTACCTTCCTCAACTCGAAAGACTTTCTGTTTCTAGCAATCCTGCTATGACCATAGATCTTGTTTCAATGTTTTCAGCCCCATGGCCAAGGTTGACATTTCTTGACATAAGCTTCACTCGGGTGGGTGGACCGATTCCTCCTTCTTTAAGCAACTCAACATTATTATCCTATTTCCGAGCTGATGGATGCTCGATCCAAGGGTCGATACCTTCTTCCATTACGAAACTTCAGAAATTGAGTATGTTGATGCTCAATAACAATGATATCACAGGTCAACTTCCTGTTTCCATGTCCAGTTTAGTAAGCCTTCAATACTTATCGTTGTTCCAGAATAGATTACAAGGTTATATTCCAAATTCGATTTGTCAAATCCCCTCCCTGGAGTACATGAATTTACAATGGAACGATCTAACAGGACGTCTTCCCTCGTGCATACTTCAGCTTCCTAAGCTTTCACTTCTTTATGTTCAGATGAATAACCTTAATGGTAATATGCCACTGTCATTGCTCCAGAAGTCTAGATTGGACTTTATCAGTTTCGGAGTTAGTGGATTGTCCGTGGAACTCGATGATCAAATTCAATCCTTTGTACAAACTTTCCAGCCCATAATTTTGGAATTTACATCTTGCAACATGAGAGGAGAAATCCCAAAGTTCTTTTCAAATCTGACGAGCCTCGAGATTTTGATTTTGGCTAATAACAGTCTATCAGGAGCCATACCATACTGGTTGTTCAATCTCCCATCCCTCTCTGTACTAGATTTGTCAATGAATAACTTCAAGGGAGTTATACCTCCAATGATTCAGATGAAATCTTCTCGTTTTACAACGCTAGTAAATTTAGCCAGAAACAAACTTGAAGGTCCTATCCCTACTCAGCTCGAGAATGTTAATGTCATCGATTTGTCATTTAACAATTTCGTAGGCTCAATTCCAACACAGATGGGAGAAGTTCATGGTATCAGGTCCATATCATTATCAGGAAACAGAATTCATGGTCCAATACCTGAATCATTTTGCCAAACTACTAACGTTCTCCAGGTTCTTGATCTCTCTAATAACAGCTTGTCAGGCACCATTCGACGTAGTTTGGGGAACTGCAAATCTCTCATTTACCTTGGTCTTGGAAAAAACAAGCTCAGTGGAAGTGTTCCGAAAGAACTTGAACGTGTTACAAGCCTTCGTTACCTTGACCTGAATGGAAATGAGTTTGAAGGTTCTTTTCCAACAGTGATTGAAAAGTTTCAAGATTTGGAGATTCTAAACTTGGCAGGTAATAGATTTGAAGGAAGGATACCAAAGTTCATCGGTGAGATACACAGCCTCCGTATACTCATGCTTGCATCAAACTCTTTCAATGAGTCTATACCGGAAGGGGTAATGAAGTTGGAAAATCTACAATATATTGGTTTGTCCAGGAACAATCTGTCCGGTACCATTCCCGAGAATCTTGATGGCTTGAAAATGATGATGAAAACACAAAACCAAACAACCATCTTAGGTTACGTTTACTCCCTCAAGTTCACTGGTGCTCAGCTAGAAATTGTCACCAAAGGACAGACACATTTTCTTGTGTCAGTGTATTCCTACAACAGTGGATTCGACGTCTCAAACAATGCTCTTACTGGTAAAATCCCTGAAAAAATTGGCCTTTTAAGTGGAATACCATTCCTGAATCTCTCACATAATAATCTTACCGGGGTTATTCCAACGACTATTGGTGAAATGATTTCCCTCGAGTCGTTGGATCTCAGCTATAACCAATTAACAGGTGAAATTCCAGTGACATTGGCACCCTTGGATTTTCTTGCATATCTCAACTTGTCTTATAACAATTTGAGTGGACGGATTCCACGAAATCCACATTTTGACACTTTGTATCAAGACGGATCAGCATATATCGGAAACAAATACTTATGTGGTGCTCCTGATGGGATGAACTGCAGTAACAATGGTCCCTCTATCATCAGTGAAACTACAGATGACGGATACGATCAAGAACATGTCCTGTTTGTTTTAGTTATATTCTCGGGATTTGTAACTGGAATTGCTGGTGTATTTCTGCTGTTACATTTGATAAATGAGAATTGGAGGAGCAGGTACTGGAGGGCAGTAGACAGAATTGTGTTGAAAATAGTGAACAGTAAACTATGATATGTGTATAATACATACTAAATTTCTGTAATAGAATAGAAATAGCAATGAAAGCAGTCTTTTGAGTCCAATTCCACTATGCATATGACAATGCACACTCATAACCATAACGTCTAACAAGCAAAGTGTCGGGACTCGTCTCTCACTGTCTCACATCATCATCATATCGTCATGGTGCATTGTGACTCGGAAATAATGATATGGTATCAGGTCCATATCATTATTAATCACTGCATAAATAATCAACGTCCGCATAACTAGCATGTAAAAATCATGCCACATCTACCAACAAAGGTCATAGTGGAGCGGAAAATCCTCCTTCATCCTTGCGAATATAGATTTAGTCGACCCTGATGTGAGTATCAGATACCGGCGGAAACCAGAAAAGATGAATCAAACCACTTCAAACCAGAAATGCCTGTTACATAACTAAAAAGTATAACTAGAACAAACAGGACATTTTCACGGATAAAAACAACATTTTTTCGCGTAATTTTCTATGTTTAGTACCAATAATTTTCAAATTGTTTGAAGACAACATGTATGACTTTGACAAATAACATATTCCTGTACCAAATCTCTTATAGGTTTGAAAAATTAACATATCCATGTCTGAAAACTATGTATTACTGTACTAATTTCTATATCTTTTACCACTGTGTAACTATGACTTTATTAGTGCTTCTATACACACTGAGTTTTTATACTTAGTGCCTTCAACTTTCATCGAACGAACCAACTATACATGTCTACTAATCATCATAACATATCTGAAAATCATGAAGTATGACGTATGAGTCTCATACATAGCGCGAAAATCATACATAAACTTGTATACGAGCAATTGCAGACGATTCATGAGTGAATAATAGTTGTACTCTTCTGCATTTTTTATTGTATCAGCATCTCTTAAATCATGATCTTACGCGGTTTCACATGAAAAAAGAGAGTAAAGGAACAAAAACTATATGGAAGTAAAAAAAAAAGTACATCAAGAAATATAAAGACATAAACTTTTGGAGAATATTTAACTAATCATCCAAAGAACTCTGTGTTCTTTATTCTTGAGTCTTGAAGGAGCTAGAGAGAACAGATTGTACTGAGGCGGAGCCAGATAGGGACGAGGGGATTCACATAATCAATCAATCTCCTCTGGCGGAAAATTATACTGTTTATATACATGGTTAAACTATTTTTCTTTTTATGTATATATAGTATATGTTGAACCCTGTTTGGCTTCTTCGTGTGTTTACTTCTTCATATTTTAAAACCCCTTCGTAAAAACCATGGCTCGATAATTGATTGTACTTGCAATATACTAGGAAGCTTGAACTAGAAAAAAAATGCATTTTCCAATTCCTTCAACAGACAGACAGTCTTCTTCTCTCCTTTAAGCTTTTTCTTTTCTCTTTTCCTATATCCCCTTTTCACTTTTTCACCAAAGTTCTTATGGAGCAATCCAATATTTTCATATTATTAATATTGTCGTACCGCGTAACTTGCCTTATTTGCACAATATAATTTTTCAACGAAGGGGGGAAGGGGGCTGCTCTTGTAGACGATTGTCAAATAAGTAACGACCAACACAAATGGTGTAACGACTGCCTCAATGAGTCCAATATGAGCGCGGTGACTTGTTTGCTTACATTGTCAGTATATCAAAGTTATATAAAACCACAACATATTCATGAAGGTTTCAGTGAGCAAGATTAACTTCTATCTATATGTTCGCTAACAGCTTAAACTAAAAATAGCTGACGGATGTATAGTATGAATAGCCACGCATGTGTATAACGGTGTATAACATATGTATACTGGCTAGAAAAAGTAAAAGTGAACGCGGTCGGATCCCTATAATCATATCTTATTACTACTTTTCCATAAAAGATAGGCAGTCTAGTTTCCTTTTATCACTTATAAAAGCCAAAAAGATAGGAGAGACAATTTAGCTTTGTTTCACATGCTTTCACACTTTCTCATACAAAACCAACAACCACAAGAAAAGCACAAAGCCTTAAAAAAAACTCCTATTAATTCCCTTCACTTCTATCACTTACCACAAAACACACAACAAAAAATCACTACTTCTCTTATGCTTATCGATCTTTGATCTTTCGAAAAAAAAGAGTGAAAATGAGGACTAATGTTAGTTTTCAACAGGCACTAACTGTTGAATCTTCAAGTATAGTGAAACAAGCATTGAACTTAGCTAAAAGAAGAGGACATTCACATGTAACTCCTCTTCATGTAGCAAGTGCATTGTTAGTTTCCTCTTCGTCTACGCTTTTAAGAAAAGCTTGTTTTCAAACAAATTCTCATCCAATTCAGTACAAAGCTCTTGAACTTTGCTTCAATGTAGCACTCAATAGGCTTCCTACCTCTGCATCTAATCCGATTCTCGAGCCTCATGTTCACCCTCCTTTTCTTTCTAATGCCTTAAATGCTGCATTTAAGAGGGCACAAGCCTATCAACGTCGTGGTTCAGTAGAGAATCAGCAACAACAGCAGCACCTCAAAGTAGAAATTGACCAGCTTGTTATTTCAATTCTTGATGATCCTAGTGTTAGCAGAGTTATGAGTGAAGCTGGTTTTTCTAGCATCCAACTAAAAACCAATGTAGAACACGCTATTTCCTCCGATAATAGCACAAAACCGATTGTCATTGCATCAGGAAATAACCTTCTTTGCAAATCAGGTGATGATTCAAGTGTTAGCCGAGTCATGAGGGAAACCGGTTTTTCTAACATACAACTAAAAACCAATGTAGAACACGTTGTTTCTTCGGAGGTTTCTTGGAAAGATAGTTCAAAATCGATGGTTATACCACCAGGCGATAACCTTAAACTGTCACTAGGTAAGTCAAGTGATGATCAAATCAAGAATGATGATGTGATGAGTGTTATAGACACAATGATGAACAAGAAGAGGAGAAACACAGTTATTGTAGCAGAGTGTTTAGCCAATGCTGAAGGGGTTGTTAGAGGAGTTGTCGATAAGTTCGATAAAGGAGAAGTATCATCACACATGAAACATGTTCAGTTCATAAGTGTTCCACTTTCTACACTGAGAAATGTCTCGAAAGAAGAGTTCGAGACCAAGATTAGAGAGCTAAGAATTTTGCTAAAAAGGTATATACACAGAGGAGTTGTTTTATACTTAGGTGATCTTGAATGGATATCTGAGTTTTGGACTAAAGTACACAATGAGCAGAAAAACAACTACATGATATTGGAGCTTACTCGATTGTTATGTGGCGAAATGAGTGAAAACAGAAGGCTATGGCTTATGGGAATTGCTAGTTTTTCGACTTACACGAAATGTAAAACTGGATATCCTTCTCTACAGACTCTTTGGGATCTTCATCCTCTTACACTTCCAGTTGTCAGCTTGGATCTCAGCCTTAACCTTGAGAGGTATAATATATTTCCATAACAATTCTACTTATTTATTGTTCTATAATTCTGGTGTTCTTACTAGCTTGTGCGTATTTACCACTTCATCAGCTAGGCCATACCCTCGGGTTATGCTAGCTACTTAGTGTAGAAAATACCCATACTTAGCAAAATAATTATAGGAACAGAATAGACTAATTATGTTAGTAATATATTCTGTATAATCTTTTTCCTTATCTGGTTCCGTATCTCTTTCCATCTTACCTGTATAAATGTAATAGTTATTTCACAAAAGCAATACACAGAAAATTAACCAAAAACTATTCTCCTTGTTTACGTATTTTATCATGGTATCAGAGCCATAAGGTCGATCTTCGACGGTTGTTCGTACTCATCATCTACCGGGATCTACCGAAATGGAAGACCCATCGGAAAACCCACCAGAAAATCCAAACCAGCTTATTTCTATGGAACATATGCAACAACTGTTTCAAATGTTCCAAACACTCAACAAAAGCTCAACCAACATCGAACCAGTGACTTCACAAACAGTGCGAGTCGCGGAAAAATTGAACTTCACCAACTACACCAAATGGTGTAAACTGATGCAGATAGCAATTGGTGGTCGGGGAAGACTCAATCACATCATCGTCAATCCCATTTCACCAGACGATCCAGAATACCAGCAATGGGCTCAAAAAGATTCGATGGTCATTTCATGGATCATCGAGAATATTGACGGAGACCTCGTGAATCAATTCTTGGACTACAAAACTGCCCGAGATTTATGGAAAGGCATCGAAACTCTACTCAGTAGCGGCAGAGATGAACTGCAGATCTATGATCTGAACACAAAGGCAACATCTATGAAACAAGGGATAGACACGATAGAGGTCTATTTCAGTAAATTGAATACCCTATGGAAAGAAATCGATAGACGAATGCCGAACCCAATGAAATGCGCAGAAGACATCACACTGTTCAACTCATTTATACAACGACAAAGGCTGTACCAGTTTTTGGCCGGTGTAAATGATTCACTTGACAAAGAAAAGCGAGACATCCTAAATCTAGATCCCCTTCCAACCATTGATGCCGCATATGCCACCATCAGACGAGAAATTGCTCGTCGTGGCATAATGACCGGCAACTCATCACTGGAACGAGGTCCCTCAGAGATCGGAAGTGGTCTTGTCACTCAACGCCGGTCAGATTCTTCATTTAGCCGGTCAGATTCATCATTCCGGCGAGAGGACAAAACTCACCTCAAATGCAGCCACTGCGGAGGAACCAAACACACCAAGGAAGGATGCTTTAAGCTCATCGGCTACCCAGAATGGTGGGAAGATCTGAGACAGCGTAAAGCCGCCACCAAGGTAACAAAGACCGGCGGCAAGGCTAACGCCGCCATCGGAGAAGGAGAACCGACCAGCGAGGCTTCGTCAACCACTGTCACCAACAGGCGAGCGGGTACCGGCGAGGCTTCGTCGACCAGCGTTACCGACAGGAGAACAGGTATGAGTGGCAAAGATGGGTTCACCAAAATTTCCGGTGAACCATGGATGGAGACAGAGGAAGCGACGGGAAGGAGAAGAGAGAAAATTCTAGAGGAGCCGTCCTCTAGAAATGAAAGTGAGGGAAAACAAGAGGCCCTAAAAAAATCTGACCCTTTAGCCCTTGAGCCCAAAAAATCAGAAGCCCAATTATATAAAAAACCCAAGGAAAAACAAAGTGTGGGTCTCATGTGCAATAAGTCCAATTGGATTTTTGACTGTGGGGCCACGGACACTATGTCATACGATCCAACCGATTTTCTCTCCTCCACATCAACTACCCGTACTAAGATTCAAACTGCAAATGGGGAGTTTATTCCAATTACTCAAGCCGGAGATGTGGATATTACATCAGAAATCCATTTAAAAAATTGTCTTTTAATTCCAAGTCTTACCCACAAACTTTTATCTGTCAGTCAATTAACCAAGGAACTAAACTGTACAATTCTAATGACTTCCTCTGATTGTATTGTACAGGATGCTCAGACGGGGCGGATCATTGGTCGTGGTATTGAAAGAGGAGGTCTATACTATGTGAACGAGGTGACTCAACAGGGTAACGCTTTGCTTGCTCAAGGGTCGCCGGAATATCAGATCTGGATGTGGCACCGACGGCTAGGTCATCCGTCTTTAAGTTATCTTAAACGATTATTTCCCTCTTTTAAGGACATTGATTTTGTTTTGGACTGTGAAGCATGTGTACTTGCAAAAAGTCATAAACATTCTTATTCTCCCAGTTCAACTCATGTTTCTAAGCCATTTACCCTAATTCATTCTGATGTCTGGGGTCCTGCACCTGAATTTGCCTTTTATAAATATTCCTATTTTGTTTTGTTTGTGGATGATTGCACCCGTATGAGTTGGGTTTATTTTCTAAAAAATAAATCTGAAGTATATGATGTGTTTATAAATTTCTACAACATGATCTGTACCCAATTTGCTGCCCAACCTCAAATTCTTCGATCTGATAACGGAGGAGAATACATAAACTTAGATATGAAACAGTTCATTTCTGATCATGGCCTCATTCACCAGACTACCTGTCCGGACACTCCTCAACAAAACGGGATAGCTGAACGGAAAAACCGAACCCTTCTTGAGATTACTAGAGCCATTATGTTAGAATCCCATGTCCCTGTCCATTTTTGGCCAGAGGCCATTGCCACAGCCACATATCTAACCAACCGACTACCTACCAAACCTCTTGCATACCAAACTCCTCTTGACACTCTTTCTTCCCATGTGTCCATCCCTTCCTATCATTCTCTACCTCCACGGGTGTTCGGATGTGTTGTCTATGTTCATCTCCCAAAAAGAATCAGAAATAAACTTGAACCACGAGCCATCAAATGTGTTTTTATTGGGTATGGGGTTACTCAAAAAGGGTACCGATGCTATGATCCCATTCAAAACAAAATCTACACCAGCCTTGACTGCGAGTTTTTTGAACACTCCTATTACTATACCCAGCCTGGTCCTCAGGGGGAGACTACGAATGATGACCTTAGCTGGTTAATATATCCAGAAATGATGGACCTTGATCCTCCAACGCAAGTAAGCAATACCACCGACGTCAACTCTGAAACATCTGTATCAGCTCCCTCTCCTCAAACCACTCCAATGACAACCACTGAGCACCCTGAGTCAACATCAGTTGAGGTAAATTCTGAATTGTGTACTGTTCCTACTGACTCTGTGTCTAGTGATAATTGTCAAAACAGATATGAGCTTCCTCACAGAAGCACGAGAGGTGTTCCTCCCAAAAGGTATGACCCGGAATATGAAGATCAACGGTCCAGATACCCCATAGAAAGAATCAGCAATGAAAACTTGTCCAACACAGCTGTTGCCTTCACTACCTCCCTGTACTCAACAAACATTCCCAGAACCGTGGAAGAAGCTTTTGAAGATGAGAAGTGGAGACAAGCCATGGAAAATGAATATGTTGCCTTGGAAAAGAATCACACATGGGAAAAATGTATTCTACCCAAAGGGAAGAAGAAGGTAGGGTGTAGATGGGTATTCTCCATTAAGCACCGGGCAGATGGAACCATTGAAAGGTACAAGGCAAGATTGGTGGCCAAGGGTTACACTCAGACCTTTGGGATCGACTATTCAGAGACTTTTTCCCCAGTAGCCAAGATAGACACAATACGGGTATTGTTCTCTGTAGCAGCAAACAAAGATTGGCCCTTGTATCAGTTCGATGTTAAAAATGCCTTCCTCCATGGAAGCATTGAAGAAGAAGTCTATATGGAACCCCCTCCAGGATATTCTCATGACTTTAAAGATGGAGAAGGATGTAAATTGAAGAAAGCCCTGTATGGCTTAAAGCAGTCTCCAAGAGCTTGGTTTGGAAGGTTCACTAAGGCTATGAAGAAATTTGGGTACAGACAGAGTAATTCTGATCATACTTTATTCATAAAAGGGGCAAATCAGAAAATCACCTGTCTAATTATATATGTAGATGATATGATCATCACCGGAAATGATGAAGAAGAAATTGTTACCTTAAAGGGGAAGTTGTTTCAGGAATTTGAGATGAAAGATCTAGGAAACTTAAAGTACTTTCTTGGTATAGAAGTCTTAAGATCCACGCAAGGGATCTTTATTCACCAACGAAAGTATATTCTTGATCTTTTAACTGAAACAGGAATGTTAGGGAGTAAACCGGCTGACACTCCAATTATAGCAAATCATGGTCTTCAGGTCATAGAAGGGGCAAAGGCAACTGACAAAGAACAATATCAGAAGATTGTTGGGAAACTCATTTATCTAGCCCACACAAGACCAGATATTGCATATGCAGTGGGGATAGTGAGTAGATTCATGCATCTACCCCAAATACATCACATGACAGCAGTAATGAGGATTCTGAGATATCTAAAGGGTACAAGCAGCACCGGGATCTACTTCGGGAAAAATGATAGCCTCGATATAACTGCCTACACCGATGCAGATTGGGCCGGAGACCGAGATGAAAGGAAATCCACTTCTGGATACTTCACCTTGGTAGGAGGGAATCTGGTCACTTGGAGAAGCAAGAAGCAAAAGGTTGTAGCCCTGTCAAGTGCGGAAGCTGAATTCAGAGGAATTGTGAAAGGAATAACTGAAATCCTATGGATTAGGAAACTGCTAAATGAACTCGGTTTTCCTCAGAAAACAGCCTGCAAGTTATTTTGCGACAACAAAGCAGCAATAAGTATTTCTGGAAATCCTGTCCAACATGACAGAACAAAACATGTTGAGGTTGATCGACACTTCATCAAAGACAAGTTAGAAGACAAGGTTATCAAACTTCCATTTGTTCGATCAAAAGATCAACTGGCAGACATCCTAACCAAGGCTGTTAGTACTGAAGCTTTCAGCAATGTCTTGCGCAAGTTGAGCATTGGAAATCCGAGTGCACAACTTGAGGGGGAGTGTAGAAAATACCCATACTTAGCAAAATAATTATAGGAACAGAATAGACTAATTATGTTAGTAATATATTCTGTATAATCTTTTTCCTTATCTGGTTCCGTATCTCTTTCCATCTTACCTGTATAAATGTAATAGTTATTTCACAAAAGCAATACACAGAAAATTAACCAAAAACTATTCTCCTTGTTTACGTATTTTATCACTTAGACTCTTCAAAAATGACGACAGGTGTGTGTTGGATCCTTCAAAAGTAGTGGTTTTTTCGAGGATCTAACACAAGTCCGGCATCATTTTTGGAGAGTCAGAACAACATAGACGGAAAGTACACAATTTTCCATTATAACTTAATATTCAAGTTACTTTCTTCATACTATATAATTGATATTTGCACTAATTTCTTTGCAGTTCTGTACACAAACATGATCATAGCTTTATAGAGAAAGGCTTTTTAAGTCCATCTTCATCATCTCCTTGTTCCTCTACTTCGATATCGAAGAAAGAACATCAGTTCTTGAATACAAAGCCTGAACTTCTATCGAATCCCAATTCGATTCCTAATTCAGCTTCATCAAGTGAAACAAGTGGACATATTGACAACTTAGAGCTATGTTGCTCTGACTCTCCAGAACTGTTGCTGCACTCGTGTCAGATCCTTCAGAAATGCACATACTCGTCAACATTTTTGAACAGTTCGAGCAACGTGAAGATTGTTTGCAAGGCATTGGAGGAAAAAGTTCCATGGCAAAAAGATATCATTCATGATATAGTAAGCACTATTCTTGAATGTAGACACAAAAAGGAAGAAACTTGGCTTTTGTTCTTAGGTGTTGATACTCATGGCAAAGAGAAAATATCAAAGGAGTTAGCTAAAGTAATCTTTGGCTCTCAAGATTGTTACATTTCCATTGGATTAAGTACATTTTCATCATCAACAAGAATAGATTCAACTGATCAAGAAGTCAATAACAAAAGATCTCGCGACGAGCAAGGTATAGTACTGTTGAACTGTCTCACCATCTCATCTAAAAACAATGAAATCGTTACCAAAAAAAACAAACTTTTATTTACTTCATTATATTATGTTTCAACTTCTCCTATCCCATCCACACCCCTACCCTCAATGCACTTTCATTACTTACCGCCTGTTTGGTCAAACTTCTAAAATTTACTTATTTTGAAGAACGGTTTTCGTGAGAAGTAACTTCTGGAGTATAGTAGCAGTTTGTGTTTGGTTAATCAATTTGAAAGCCTATCGATGCTAGAAAAACAAGTTGTGTTTGAAAGCCGCTAAACCCTAAAAGTTTGGTCAAACACCTTAACGTTCTAAAATAAGCATTTTTTAACTTTCAAGAAGTTTGACCAAACAAGTTATTAATCATGTTATGTCTCAACACACCCCGGCTTTGACGTGTGGACCTGAGTGGTGGCAGATATTTAATTACTTAATTATATTATATCTCAACAGGTCGGAGTTATCTCGAGAGATTTACAAATGCAATTCAAGAAAATCCAAGGAGAGTGTTCTTCATGGAAGATATGGATCAAGTTGATTATTTTTCACAAAAGGGTATTCAAAAAGCTATTGAAAGTGGAAAATTAGCACTTCCTAATGGTGATTTAGTGTTAATTAAAGATTCTATAATCATTTTTAGCTGTGAAGAGTACTTTAGTTCAATTTCAAGAACATGTTTTCCTACAAATATTACTGAAGAAAATAATGGTTCATTGGATTTGAATTTTGTGTATGATTTTGGGATTTTTGAGGCAGTGGATAAACAAATCATGTTTAATATTTAATTATTAATGTAAGAAGGAAATGAGAATTTTTTTACTTTCTTTATGATATTTTGCATGTTTTTGTTTTGATTTTTATAAGTCATTCAGTTAATAGTTATTATTTTAAAAAATTATTTATTTTTCGTTGTTATTGAAGAAAATTAGAATCGAAAATTTGATTCTTTTTTTGAAAGATAATAAATATTAATTAAGTAATCATGCGAGAAATCAACATATCATGAATTAACATAAAAAAATATAAAAAATAACTTTTATAATATCAATAATCAATAGCGATAAATGGAATAAGATAGAAAAAGAAAATCCAATCATTATTTGTCACACGATCAAAACCAAAAAAAATATTTATTGTTTTCTCAATGTTTTTTTTTATAAAATTCTCTTGTAAAAATGTTTGAACAATATTTTTTATAATATTAAATAAATGTTATTAGAACCATTTATTATCAATGTATCACTGTCAGAATAAAGCTTTTTGCTTTCAATTTATAATAATTACTATATGTGATTTTTGCATTAAAGTAAGTGAAACACTTTCTTGGATCTGATGCCAGTGCTCCTTTATAAACTATGAGGCAAAAAAGAATTAATCAATGATATTAATTTAGAATCTATATTTTGCTTTTTGTACTTTTCCTTTGCTTTTATATACGGGTTAATACATAAGTACCTCCTCAATCTATGTTCGAAATTTCAGAAACACATTTATATTATATTAAGGTTTTATTATCCTTTAAACTTATTTTGTTAATAATTTTCTATCCCTTTTCGGTTTACATGACACTATCTTGTGGGGTCAACGCTGACTGATTTTTTTTCAAGCTAGTGCCACGTAGGTCGAAAAGGAGTAGAAAATTACTTATAAAATAAGTTCAGGAAAGTAATAGAACCTTAATATAGTATAAATATGTCTCTAAAATTTCGAGCATAGATTGAAGGAGTACTTGTGCATTTTCCCTTTGTATATCCCCTTACTTTCAAATTATCTATTATCTATTACTTATAATTTTAAAAAATACTTATATTGAATTATTTATCATTTTGAAAATTCTTGTTTGATCCTTTAAAAAAAATTGTAATAGTTTGCTAGTCTAATTTTATGGCATCAAAAATATTGTATCACGATTCAAGTGATTTATTAAATTGCAATATCTTAAATTTTTTTCCCATCGTGAATTAATAGAAAATACATGTTATAAAAAAAATCATTTATTTTCTACCGAATAAGCTCATTGGAAAAAAATGCACGATGAGAAATATTTTTTTTATCGAATAGGGGGAAGCTTTTTTTTCTTTTCGTATGAAAACACTATTAGTTTTTCTTGTCATCAATTCTATAAAAAAAACAATCAGAATAGTCACTGGATTATCTTTTTTAGTGAAAATATTTTGATTTTTCAGTAATATCTTTTCAAGTTTCGTAACACAACTTTCGTTAGTAGAGAGATTTTAAGTGATAATATTTTTTAAAGAACGTATAAAAGAAAAAATTCGATACATAATTTGAAACGAAAAAGAGTAGTAATTAGTGAGTGATTTTGTTTTTTTAATTTGCATAAAAGTAAGTGAAACACTCTCTTGGATCTGATGCCACTCTTCTTTTTTGTGCTTTTTATATAAGCTTTTGATCTATATGTCTCTTTCAATATTCTCATTCTCATGTTCAAATTATGAGTATTTGATTTTTAGAAAGAGAGACCAAAAGAATCTAATTTATATACATTGATATAAGATTTTTTTTTAAAAAATAATATGATAGTTACCATTTCTTTCAATTTATTATTAATTTTTCTATTTGTTTTATATACATAAGATTTATTTTAGATTAAAAGTTTTAAAATTTTATTTTTTTATTTTAAATTTAATGTCCACTCGAAAAAGAATATAGTAATTAAAAATTATCTGGCTCATAAATAACTTAATGATACAAATATATTTATATGATCAGTGTATACAACTTAAATTTTATATAATATAGTGTAATAAGGTTTATACAATCATATCATATATAAAATAATTACAAATGAATCATCTTTTTTGATAAAATAATTAACTAATATGTTATTATACTGATAAATCTTTGGTGATTATATTTTATTTTTATTATATATATGTGTGTTAAAAGTAAATTCATGATAGAATTAGAGAAAGAGAAGCACACATCCCCCTTTTTATGTTTGTTGGGTTGGTGACTTAATTAGTCAAAAAATATGTGCCAAAAACATTAAAGTTAAAAAAGAATGTTTTTTTTCTTTTTTTAGTTGAGTTTCTTTTTTAACTTTAATTTATGGCATATGACATTTTTTTTTTTTGGGTGATAAGTTTTAGAAGAAGGAATGTTTGTGATATCTCGAGTGAATTGCAAATAAGAATGAAAAGTAAATTTTTTTTATTAGAGCATATTATGTAAAGGTTATATGATACAGACTTTTAGATTGAATGATGATATATAGCTCAAGAGACAAATTTGTGAGATCAGTTACGTCAAAGTGAATAATACGTGTCATGAGCTTGGGTTGTGACAGATTTATCAAGACATGTTATAAGTTCACTTTTAAAAAATTCGTTACGATTTGCTTAATATATGAGCAATTGTACTTTTAAAAGTTAAAACTCAAACTTATGTTAAATTCTGATGATTTGCCAAGACTTTGACAAGTTTATTCATCAAAACTTATTGATGACCTGTCATATTTTTGTACTAAATCCTTGTGATCCTCCATAAATTGTGGGCATACAAAGATAAGCTGTCAAGAACGCACACAAGGTATGATGAACAATTGATCAGATCTAGTATCGATTGAATATAGACGATAGTTGAAGTTGACAACTCTCTAAGGTTTCCTCATATGAGATCTTTGGGAATAATGATCAAGTTGACCCTCGTGAATAACTTAACGAACTATATCTCCCTTCAACCATTTGAGCGAAATGCATCAAAAGAAAAGGAAGAAAAATTCATGGACTGACCCCATCATCTCTATCCCATAGAAACTACGAGATCACCCCTAAACAACGAGGCTTTTTGCTAATTTTCGAGTGTTATACTTTGAGTCTCGAAATCCTCATCAAAAATTATTTTTACTCAACTATTTTAAAATAAAATTAAAAATTAAATAACGATTCAAAATAATCCTATATTGGAATGTACTTTGGGTTTTAATTTGTTAAGGCCCATATCATGATGGGCCAAAGTTAAATAATGGGCTTCTTACTTTAAATGAGTTTTCAGCAACTTTCACATATAACTAGCATAAAAATTACATTTGTATGTTATAGATATAGTTTGCATAATTGTGCTTCATAACAAATTTTATGTTTGTTATGGTTATTAATATGTGTATTTCGCTATACGTATACAAAAGAAGTAATTGTATAATCTGTTTCGGTATACATATACAAAAGAATCATTGTATAATCTGTGTTTGTACAAAGCGAGAAAGAGAGAAAGACAAAAGAAAACTAGGCAGAAAACGATTTATATTTGTATAACCATAAGTGTATAGAATGATAATATATGTATTTGTATTTGTATATACAATTTTCTCTCGCTTTATACAAACACAAACACATTTTATACATTTGTATTTGTATAAAAGCGAGAGGGGCGAGGGAA
The DNA here is from genome assembly GCF_001406875.1 of Solanum pennellii. Classification (NCBI taxonomy): domain Eukaryota; kingdom Viridiplantae; phylum Streptophyta; class Magnoliopsida; order Solanales; family Solanaceae; genus Solanum; species Solanum pennellii. Next base: position 76,964,771 of record NC_028641.1, read on the forward strand.
AGACTGACGAGAGTGGCGAGCGAGAAAACCTTGGCAGAGAGACAAATGACAACAGTTTGTTACGGGTTACAATTAAATCAAACTGTGATTATGATATTTAATGTGGATAATTAATTTGCTATTAATACAATTTTCGTTTTAAAGAAAATAATAGTTATTATCCGAAAATTTCAATTATATAATTGAAATTTGAGGATGATATTTTAAATAAATTTGTCAATCCATACAATACATAGGGAGTAATTTAATCATATCTTATAAAAGAGACCTTGTTTTGCAATTGTTGTTCTAAAATGTGATTTATAAATTATAGTCTTACAATTTTACATTTAAAAAATAAAATTGTATTATTTTAATGTCTTCTTTCAAATATTACTGTGTTTTATGATAATAATAAATAAAACAAATTATTTTCCACTTTGGACCATATTTTGTCCTATTATTATTTTTCACATTGGGTAGTATTTATTTAATAGATTTATACATACTTCTAATTTGGTGAAGATAAAATTTATTTACTTACCAAATATTTATTTGCCTTTTTTTTTTTTTATGAATAATAAATATAATATAGTATATTTTTTCATAGGAAAACAATTAATATTGGGATTTTACAGTTCCATGAACCAGCTTGTGCTCAAGCTTACTCCAAACACTGCTTCGAACAGGTACTCTACCCCTTTTCTCTCTCAAAATTAGCATCTTTTTTATTGATTTTTCTTGTAATTCTGATATGGGTTTTGTTGGATTGAAGTTATTTATGGTAGAAATCCCTCAAAGTTGGAATCTTTAGCTGTGATTTTTTTGAGATTTTTGATTTCCTTTTATGGTTTAGCTTGCTGTTTTTGATATGGATTTTGTTGGATTGAAGGTACTATTGGTTAGAATTTCTCTAAATTGAAATTTTTAGCTGTGAGTTTTTGAGATGTTTGAGTTTCTGTATGGTTTAGCTTGCTGTTTTTGATATGGGGTTTGCTGATTGAAGGTATTATTGGTTGGAATTCCTCAAAGTTGTAATCTTTAACTGTGATTTTTTATTTACTTTTATGGTTTAGCTTGTAGTTTTTGATATGGGTTTTGTTGGATTGAAGGTATTATTAGTTGGAATTCCTCAAAAGTGTAATCTTTAACTGTGATTTTTGATTTACTTTTATGGTTTAGCTTGTAGTTTTTGATATTGGTTTTGCTGGATTGAAGGTATTATTAGTTGGAATTTCTCAAAGTTGGAATCTTTAGCTGTGGTTTCTTGAGAATTTTGATTTTGGTTTATGATTTAGCTTGTAGTTTTTTATCTGGGTTTTGCTGGATTGAAGTTATTCATGGTTGTAAGTCCTCAGAATCGGAATCTTCAGCTGTGATCTTTTGAGATTCTTGATGTCCTTTTATGGTTTGGCTTGAAAGTTTTGATTTGGGTTTTGTTGGATTGAAGGTACTATTGGTTAGAATTCTTCTAAATGGAATCTATAGCTGGGATTTGCTTGAATTCTTGATTTTGTTTCATATGGTAATCTGATAGATTATTGGTTCCTTCATCAGTGGTGTTAGCACTACTGCAAAATGTGAAATTCTGAATTGGGGTTCATGTTTTTTCTTGCTAGTAAAGAATCAAAAGGGAAGCCAAAGTACACAAAGTATCGCGCTAACGTGGGGTTTGGGGAAGAGCTGCACCCCAAAGGGTGTGATGTATAAGGCATCAATGGGTAAAAATGAAAATGGCCTAAGATTTGTAATGGAACATAAAGGCTAACTGCTTTGTGGTAGAAGGTGTCAGCTGATGTATGTACGCATCGGTAGGGCTAGTAATAATGTGTGGTTAGACCCATACTAACATAAAGGTTGTGTTATAAATTGCTTAGAGGCTAAGTGTGCGGGTTCTTCTCCAAAAAATACACTACTTTTGAAGAAGGAAAAATTACATAAATTAATACATTTTAAAAAATAATTACTGATTTTAGCGATACTTTTTGTTTATTACCATTTATAGCAATGCTTTGTTAAATTTGTAATATGTATTAAACTTGTATTATAAATGAATTAAAAGTGATCAAGTGAGGTAAAAATATTATTGCTATAAATGGTAAATATTTTTTTATTATAGTATATTTATGTAAGTTTCCCTTTGAAGAATCCAAAACACACCCATTGACATTTTTGAAGAGTCCAAGCGACACAGCTTCGAGGTATGAGAGTTGTTTTATTGGTGTCTGATTAGAGATTTATAAAAGTGCTCTGTCCTTACAAGATTTTAAACCAGCCATCACTTTTAGCTGAGTATGTGGGTTTGATATTCTTCATATCCAACCTAAGTTAATTTTCTCGGCATTTAGTAACAGCTGGTATATCGTTTCTGGTTAAAGACAAGTTATTCAGCATTGGAAAAAAATGGGCTTGAATAAAGTGGTATCGGTAAGAGGCTTTGTATAGTTGGACTTGACCAGTTTAGGATTGGTGTAGTTGATTGAGTTAGTTCATAGTTACAACTAGGAGACACTCTATGCAAAAAGAAGACTTGTAATGTTCTCAATTGTGCAAGTGCAAGCTGAAGACAGCATAATTCTCCTTATGCTTCCCTAGAAGTCTACTTGCATGTTGTCAAGTACATAAACCAATAAGACAGATTGTTTGTTCAATTGAACCTGTTAGATAGTTGATATAGGATATGCTAAAATCTCTCTCAGTTTTAAGTACTTCTGATCCTTTATGTGTGATGGAATATGCGATCATTGATACATCCGGATCATACTTCTCCAAAATACTTACTTTGGAATGCACCTGCAGTTTTTTTCTTATCTCATGTTTCTTTGTTTCTTATGTATTTGATCTATGTGGACTCTAATTTGTCTTCAATATGCCTCTACTTTAGATTGATTCGTAGCTGAAGCAGGTGCTTGGGATCAATTGGCAATAATGGCAGATGGCCAAGAAAATGATAAGAATATTGAAATATGGAAAATGAAAAAATTAATCAAAGCCCTACAATCTGCCAGAGGAAATGGCACCAGCATGATCTCTCTTATCATACCCCCTGGTGATCAGATATCTCGTATTACCAAGATGCTGGCAGAAGAATATGGTACTGCATCAAATATTAAGAGCAGAGTAAACCGTCAGTCTGTGCTTGGTGCAATAACGTCTGCTCAGCAGAGGCTTAAACTGTATAACAAAGTTCCTCCTAATGGTTTGCTGCTTTACACTGGAACTATAGTGACGGATGATGGAAAGGAAAAGAAGGTCACCTTTGATCTTACGCCTTTTAAACCCATAAATGCGTCTCTATACTTATGTGACAACAAATTTCATACTGAACCTCTTGGTGAATTGTTGGAATCTGATGAGAAGTTTGGTTTCATTGTCATGGATGGTAATGGGACCCTTTTTGGGACCTTGAGTGGCAACACCCGAGAAGTTCTTCATAAGTTCACTGTTGATCTCCCAAAGAAGCATGGAAGAGGAGGTCAATCAGCTCTTCGGTTTGCTCGTCTTCGAATGGAGAAACGTCATAATTATGTGAGAAAGACAGCAGAGCTTGCTACTCAATTCTTCATTAACCCAGCCACTAGCCAGCCAAATGTATCTGGACTAATACTTGCTGGATCAGCTGATTTCAAGACGGAGCTAAGCCAATCTGATATGTTTGATCCACGTCTACAAGCAAAGATACTTAATGTGGTTGATGTGTCCTATGGTGGAGAAAATGGCTTCAATCAGGCAATCGAGCTGTCTGCTGAGATATTGGCAAATGTGAAGTTTATACAAGAAAAGCGCTTGATAGGGAAATTCTTTGAGGAAATCAGTCAAGATACTGGCAAGTATGTATTCGGTGTGGATGACACAATAAAAGGTTTGGAGATGGGAGCTGTTGAAACTCTAATTGTGTGGGAAAATCTTGATATAAACCGTTACGTATTGAAAAACAGTGTGACTAATGAGATTGTCATTAAGCACCTAAACAAGGAGCAAGAGGCTGATAATAGTAACTTTAAGGATTCTGCCACATCAGCTGAATTGGAGGTTCAGGATAAAATGCCCCTGTTGGAGTGGTTTGCCAATGAATACAAAACTTTTGGTTGTTCACTTGAGTTTGTCACTAACAGGTCTCAAGAGGGGTCACAGTTCTGCAGAGGATTTGGTGGCATTGGAGGAATCCTTCGCTACCAGCTTGACATGCGTTCCTTTGATGAGCCATCTGATGAAGGAGAATACTTTGTGGATTCTGATTAAGTCAATGATTACTGTCTACTAAGACCAGACAATGGATGAGAGATCTACAGTTGGTGGAAGTTTTCGGGTCAGCATGGCAATGAGGTACCTGCTGTCATGCTATATATAAATCAACAAGTATTTTTGCTGTTGTAAACTTTGCTTGTTTTTAACTTTAAATGTTGAACAGATTTCTTTCGAACACATGTCGATTGAAGGGGGCTTCTTGATTATTTTATCAGCATGTCTACCATATTAAACTTTTGAGTTCATAGCAGGGAGAATTTTGATTTATGCTGAATGGGACTCAAATAACTTGTTTTTAATTTATATTTGAGTTTCTACAGTCAGTAAGAAAGGATTTGTCAACCAGAGAGGTGCTCCTCTGACTGACCTTGATCTTTTCTGAGTAATGGATCTAATCACAAAGAAGATTAGAGTTTAGGATATGATTAAGTTACGATATAGATGTAGACGGTCTTCTGTTTATAGGATGTTTAGATTCAGGCATGAGTAACTAGAATAAGAAGTGAAGCTTTAGTATACTTAACCCTCTACATTGATGATTTATGTGAAAATTAAGTGAGTCTCATTAGGTAGTCCTGTTGAAACAATGTCAACTTCTTTATTGCATTGAATTTTTGTTTTAGTAATCGGAAGATCAAAACATAGATGAAAATAATAGTGATGTCCCGTGTCTGGGTCAGTTCGCGTGCACCTCGACTATTCCACTAGGTACCTGCTACATCCTTGTGTAATTGCAGGTTGAGAAGTGATCACAGGACTGTTTAGGTCACTGTTGCTCTTCTATCTCTCTTTCTAATAATGGCTCTCTCTGCTAAAATCACCTAACGTCTTTTTTCGGACATCCTGCACTTCTCATGTTTGGTTGTCAATTTCTTAATACCCCATATCTTCTTGTTAGAAGCTAGTTGTGGTTAGAAAGGGAGAAAGTATTAGTGTCCCCATCAGGTTTCAATGATAATAGGGACCAAATTATTCTTCTCTCATTGCAATAATGAAAAGTAGAACTTTTAGTGATTGTTATTTTGAACATGAGACCTCTGGTTAACGATGGAAGGATGGAAGGGTACTTACCATCCCATCAAGCATAGTATTAAGTCAGAGATTTGACTTTCAGTCGCGATTTTCTTTTTTCGTTTCTAATTCTGCCTCCGCCTCTGTATTGGTATTGAGTGCATAATATTATGACTCACTCACAATACAATTTGAGTAGAGACATTTTCTCTAACAAACTTGTGGATTCAATATTGGAATTCTATTATTGTATGTGTTTTCTTTTGGCTTCAACAGGAAAGTTGGACTTAACCCCTGGCCATTTTGTGTCAGTTTCATGGGCTCATTCTGCCTCTTATTCAGCTTCCAAGCATGTGAAGATGAGTACAATTATTTCATTATGTCAAAAAAAAGGACAAAATTAGAACTCATTTTTGTCTGGTGCTAGCATTAACAAAATCGGATTTAGGATTTCAACTTTATGAGTTCTAATTCCAGGACACAAAGCGAAATATATTATTTTCACTCGCTTTTATAGGTTTCGAGTCAAAACTACTAGAGTCAACTGAACTCGCAAGTTATACAAGCAACTATTTAGGCAAAATCTCATGGACTAAACTCCCAAATAATGGGCTGAAGACAAATGGAAACTAGTAAAGTAGTAAGATTTTATTTACCATCAAGAGTTTTATCGTAACGGATGAGATTTTTTCATTTTAATCAGAGGCTTCAGATTTGACTGTTGATATTAGAACAATCCCTAATAATGAGAGTATCCCAAGCATGATACAAACTCGAACTAGTTGAGGTAAGTGAATATCGAATATCAGATAATTATTTAAGATGGTTGGTGCCTTCATAAATATGGAAAAGCCTCTTGTTTGATCCTTGATATAAAATATAATATAATCTCATCATTCACAAAAGACACCATATTATATTTCATATACAAATTTCAGCTCATTTGGATCTCAATTCTCAAATAAAACATGCATGCATTATATCATATATTTTTTTTTTTAAAAAAAAGGTCCCAAATAATGTCACTTATGAGTTATGGGGGTGGCCCATCTGTCAAAAAATTGCATAGGCATTATATGAGATAGATCAAGGTTTAAATTTCAGTGGATATGAAAAAAACATTAAGTTAGTAACATTTGTTATCGAGGTCGGAGGTTTATCAGAATCTCTTTCACTGAATGTGTATTTATTATAAACGTCGAGTCTCCTAGGCCTCCTGGTGTGCTTCTCTCTTTATTTTTTGAATCCTCTTACTGAAAATATCGACGTTATCATTATGTGTTATGTATATATAGTAGAAACTCAATCCATTTGTGTTCGTTATAAATTTGCTTCTTTATATTTCAAATCTCCTAAGAGAAATAATTGAATCTGCAATATAGATAGAGTTATATGATGGATGTAAAATGAGCCAAGTAAAGATAATAATAAGTATTGATTAATAATTGAAAACGTCTATAAACTGACTCGAACACGATCGCTATAAAAAAAAACAGTCCAAAATAATGGTGGGGAGAGTACCTTAGGCAGACATTATGTTAGATGATTGATGGTAATATTGTAAAGAGTGCAAGATGGTCCTATATTTTTGTCATTCCAGGCTGTTTTTTTTATATATATATATAAATATACAAAATATATATTGTTTTGAGCAACATTTAAATAAAACTAATTTAAACTGAATTTGTACAAACAATTGTACTCTAATTCACACCACATGATCATGTCATGAACTTCTTAACTGCTACCACATGATCATGTGATCATATCTTATTGGGATAATGCACAAGTACCCCCTCAATCTGTGCTCGAAATCTCAGAGACACACTTATACTATACTAAAATTCTATTACCCCTCTGAACTTATTTTATTAATAATTATCTACCCTCTTTCGGTCTTCGTGGCACTATCTTGTGGACCCAATGCTGGTTGACTTTTTATTTTAAAGTTAGTGTCACATAGACCGAAAAGGGTAGAAAACTACTTATAAAATAAGTTTAGGAGGATAATAAGACTTTAGTATAGTATAAGTGTGTCTCTGAGATTTCGGGCATAGATTGAGGGGGTATCTGTGCATTTTCCCTATCTTATTACTGTTCTTATAGTCATATATAATTACTATAGTATAATTTTTCGATGAACAGATTGATCGCAAGAATTTCTTGTGCTCTCTTAGCTCTATTATTGCGTGATACTTTTGAAAGTAGTCGAATATCTTATTCTTCTACGTTTTTTTCATGTAATAATAGAGCTAAAATAAGTTTATGTGTATCTTGATGACTATTAAAATAAGTTTAAGTAGAATTATATATGTCAGGAAAATACACGAACAAATTAAAGGAATTCAATACTTATTATATATATATATATAAAATTTAATTTTATATATAGCGTAAGTTTTTTTTGATAAAGGAGATTCAGATAATAAATTTTTTTGTGTTACGCTGATATTTCAAGAAAAATAAAAAATTATAAAAATTTATTATACAAGATTTTATCGCGCAAATATACATTTATGATTTTTTTTTTAGGAGTGGTAGACACATTTTTGTTGTTTCTATTGAACAAAAGGGTGAGTGCAATTGTCTTGTTCAAAACAAAAAAGTGACATCAAAACTTTACATTTTCAGCAACCATATCATATAATTTTTTCTTTTTGATGGAATAAAATAGGGGATAAAAAGCACTTATTGTTACCTAATTTGTTCAAATTTATGACTTTTTAAAGTGTGCCTCTTGAATATTTTTGTTTCATTTTACTTATTTAGATGGTGGGTAGGATGCAATGGAGTACACAATTTTTTTTAAATTAATAATATCAATTTTGAAAAGGTAAACAAATAAATATATCACTAAAATGATAAAAAGGTAAAAAAAAAATTATATTTAAACAAAATAACATTTTCATTTTATTGATCATCTATATATATATATGTACATAGTGATAAAACTTGCTTGGGTCATGGTGTAAGAAAGATAAAAATTAATATGTAATAATATATTGTATACACAAAATGTGATTACATAATCATTGAGAGGTGTGACATGATAGTTTTGACCCCTCAGTTTTTAACCACATGCCTCAAATTTCAATTTTTGGAGTGAAAAATCATTTGATAGGATGAATCTGAATTACTCGACTCTCGAGCCAATAAACTTCGATGAATAAGGAAGATGTACCTAGATGCATGGTGTCACTCGTTAAGATGGAGTTGGAGTAGTCCTCTTTCTTCCTTTTGAAAAAAGTTGAATTCTGATTGAGGAATCGTATTGAACCAACTCACTCAGTAATTTCTGACAAGCCTTCTTTGAATTGTAAGAACATTCAACGGAACTAGAAGAAAATTTTCTTTTCACTATGAATAAAAAAAAAATACACTATGTCTTAGGAGACTTTCGCATTTTCCTGCTCCTCAGTTTCTTTATGTCCTAACGAAGATAGAGGAGACGAGGGGCAAGAAAAAGAAGAAGAAGCAACGGAAGAATAAGAAGTAATTGAATTATCCGAATTTGTAGTCGGAGTAGTAGGGATAACAAGTTCCATAAGTAGATCGACGAAAGCACCTAAAACAAAACCATGATTTACTTCACCATTTAATTTCAAATAACATGCTAATAATTCTTGTAAATTATCCCAATCTTTAATCCCTTGACTCTCAACCATTTCCTTCATTGATTTCTTAAAATCCAAATAAGGATCTTTTGATTCCATAGCCAAAATTACACTCTCTTTAAATGGCAAATCATTTTCTTGATTTTCCTCTTGTGGTTCTTGAAAAATTGAACTTGTAGCCACTTGTTCAAAAAATAGCCTTTCTGATCTAGCCCCTTTTATGATTTCTTCATGGGATTCTATTGAAATGCTATTAGTATCTAATGATGAACTTGTGGAATAAGATTGTGGAGTTTCAATTCCATCAAAAGGGTCAAAGAATACTGAATTTATAGTTTTGAAAATGTTGTCATCACCTCTAAAAGATAGAGTCTTGGAATGTGTACAAGATGGCCATTGCCAAGTGGCTAGCCCTAGTTCTTTTTTCTTGAAAATAGAAGAAATCTTCAATTTTTTGGCCATATTTGTAAATGTTTTGAACTTGGGATTTTGTTTTTTTTTCTAAGTTCTTGTTGAGTATAGAGTTTCAATGGAGTTTTATATTTAATATGAAAACTTGTGACTTTTGAGTATATAACGAAAGGGGAGAGAGAGAGGAAGGTGGAAAGGAAATGGGAGTAGTAGGACATTTCATGTGTGTATTTAATTGTTGGCTTGAAGAATTTAATAGTATTAAATGCAAATGAATATAGTAATCAGTTTGAGGTTTCAGGTTCGAATTCTAAGTTTATGAATAAAATAAATATTTATAGAAATTGATTGTTGTTTTTCTTCAAGTCGAGAGGAATTATTAGAAATAATATTTCTATATTAAATATAGGATAAAGTATATGAAATTATTTTTAGACCTTATTTTATAAGATTACACAAAATATATTATTAACTTGTTATTTTTTTTATTATATAGAATTATTCTCCGCTCTTAACAAGAGATCATGATGAGTTTAAAGTATATGAAATTATTTTTAGACCTTATTTTATAAGATTACACAAAATATATTATTAACTTGTTATTTTTGTTATTATATAGAGTTATTCTCCGCTCTTAACAAGAGATCATGATGAGTTTAAAATATATGAAATTATTTTTAGACCTTATTTTATAAGATTACACAAAATATATTGTTAACTTGTTATTTTTGTTATTATATAGAATTATCTCCGCTCTTAACAAGAGATCATGATGAGTTTAAACCTTTAAAGTAAGTATTTCTCTATTCTTAACAAGAAATTTTATGTTGCGTAAAATTTTTAAATATATCATATAAAAACATAATCATACTTTTCTTCCCTAAATAAAAAAAGTCTTATGCGGGGTGAATTTAAATCAGTTCATATTTCATAACGAATATCGAACACCTACATTATTTATATTTTTCAAAATTATTATCGCATTTATATCAGATCATCCAAAAATGCATCAGACTTAAATCAAAAAGGAAAAGAAGAGGACATAGTATTACTTATTATTTGTCAACTGAAATTAAACAATGATGTACTTAAAATCTTTTTTTTTTAATCAAGTGTGTTTAGCCAACAAATTGCAGCCTCCATTATTGTTTAATGTCTTAATCTCTCATTTCATTTACAACTCATGAAAAATATTATAATATAATAATGTTGGGTATAAGATTTCAATGGAAGATTTGTGATAAGATGTGTCCTCATACATCATATACAATAATATACCAAAGGGAGTTTCCTATCTTCTTGCCTAAGGAAAATCTTCGTTTTGATTTATAGATTACGAACTTAAATACGAAATCAACTATCAATAGTTATGTCATCTTGTCAGAGCAGAAACTACAATGAAAAGATATGTCATTTTTTAGATTCCACGCGAATGTATAAAGGTTTATACACCAAATTACTTTTATATTTTTTCTTTTTTTGATCGAGGTGTATTTTATCTTAAATTACAATATTTTTTTAAAATCGACTAATAAGTAAATAGTATTGCAAGATATTAACCATACTTAAGGTCAATAATGTGGTATAAGGAAAAGGAGTTAATTGTCATAATTATGAAACTTATATGTCATGTGGTAATAATTAAGTTGACTACCTAAAAAAGAAAAAAAAATAGGCAGACATCATGTGAGTTATTTATTGGAATATTAACAACTCTCCTACAAAAATTAAAAAAAATAAAATAAAAACATTACTATAAGATATATTACACATGACTGTCCTTGGCAATGTAATAAAAGAGGTCAGAATTCAGAAAGGGACTAAATTTCAAAATTTTATTGTAAAGTGGTAGTATTATTATTTTGCTTTTATATCACTATATTTTCCTCTTCTTGCAATGAGTTCATTAATTATAGATTTAAGTTGTATATATAAATAATAACTTTTAATATTAAAAAATAGAATTAATGAATAAATTTCATCAATAACAATAACGTTTCAGTTCTAAATAAGTTGGGGTTGATCGACTGTATAAACTAATTTTACTTTTTTATTATTATAGATTGAAAAGTTTTAATTGGTTGTCAACCTATTACAAGTCTATAGGAGATCGAGACTCGCAATATAAACTATCTCACACTAAATAATGTTTACTCCAAACTTTATAAAAAAAAAAACATCGTTAACTCTATATTCCTTCCGTCCACTTTTGATTGTCATGGTTTTCTTTTTTAGAGTCAGACGATAAGAACTTTAATCAGTATTTTACAATGTATATTTCATTATATTGATATGCAAGAATTGTAATTTATATTACTCTTCGTGTATTTTTGAATATATAATTGTTTGTTTGAATATCGAATTAATATAATCCAATTTAACTTTGAAAGTAAGTCAAATTAAGTTTTGAAAAACGCAACATGACGAATAAAAATGGATGGAGGGAGTATAACACATATTAGCACCAATTTATCTTGAATTTATAAAAAATAATCATGTTTAGTGATGGACAATGTATTAATTTAGCAACAAATTCATAGGATTTTTTTTTTTGAAAAAAAAAGGTAATGGTTAGATTATCATTATCAGTTATAACAAATTATTATTCTATTTTATAAATTATTGTTTTAGGATTGCTACGTAATTTACTAACTTTTGTATAAGTCAATTTAATCTAATACTATATTAAAAAATGAATTATGCACAAAATATAAACTATATATTAATTATTATTGGCATATACTATAAGGTTTCCCCAACTCTATTAGAGACATTCCAACGGCCACAAATTGATACGCAAATAAAAAATACAAGATATTTTAAGTAATATTCGAGCTAATATTTATCAGAGGTTTTTATATAACGAATTATCGATGAAAAATTATCAAATTAGAAATGTACACTTTTATTACAGAAATTACAAATTCGATAGAATTTAATATTTTGTCACTAGAATATGTAAAAAAAATATATATTATAAACTCAATCATTATATTTATCGTTATGCCTCAAAATCCTGAACCTATATATATATCACTAAAACTATTTCACTCTGAATAATTAAAATTTATAAACATCAAATTATAGAGTCATCTCAAATAGAAAATGTTGTCACATGCAATACTTAAAAATAATAATTTTCTTTTTAAAAAAAAAGATACATAAGTTTGTCCACAAGTTAAAAGAAAACACAATATGTCATTATTAGTTGAAAGAGAGTTGTTAATATTCACCAAAATTATGGTAAGATATCAGTCTCTTTGATGCAACCTTATCGTCTGAGTTTCATTGATGTTCGATATTTATATTAGTTTGATTATATGTAAATTCTCACACACACATATATATAATATGATTTATTTTTAAAGTAATGCACGCAAATCACAAAATAATTATTTTTATTATGTGAGTTAAAACCAATTTCGCTAGATGGGTTAAAGTATTTATCTGTTTAAGTTTTGAATAGTTAAAGTATTTACTAATACACTAAAAAAGTTAATAATCATAATTATCAGATGGACTAAAAATTAAGGATTATATTTATACGTTATACCTAAGTAAAAAGGACATTAGTTTGTCAAGTGCAAAGTTCCAACAATGGTTCAATATTTATATTTTTTTAAAAGTCAATTATATATTATTTTTTTTAAAAAAAATGGTATTAAATTAACAAGAAACTTCTGGTGATCCTTCACTCGTGTGATTAAAATATTTGTGTTAACCAACTTAATTAGAATTTTTGGACTTAATTATATTAAATTTTTAGTTTTTTTTTTTTGTAGGGGCAAAAATAATGTATGTATATGAACTGTTTTGGTTCCCTTTCTACCACTCTTAATGATTTATACAAATGCATGTATGGACAATTAGGGGGCACATGCCACCTTAACTCTATGATTGGGAAGATCATTTTTAATTTAATTAATCTCAAAATATCCAATTAATTAAGAGATTATGTCCCTTAATATAACAAGAGAGTATGATTAATGTTGATAATTAATTAAACAATTAAGGGTTAGCAAGTTCCATTCATGCATACTTGTTAGTAATATAATAGAAGTCAATTAATATATCCTATAGAGTAAATGAAGTGAGTGAAAAATATGGGAGCTCAACATTTATAATTTATTTAGCGAAATTTTGAAAATTAATTTATTTTGAGAAATTAAGTGTTTAATCAGAGTAATATTTTGTATTTTGTTAAATTATTTGAAAAGGTAGTGTTTGGCCATTATTTTCACAAGTTCTTATTTCTTTATCAAAAACCTTGATCAAACGTCTTCATACTAATCGAATTGAGTTTCGAAAAAAGCAACATGATAAATAAAAGTAAACAGATAGAGTAGTAAATACTCGATAAAATAATTGAGATATATATAAACTAATGTATGGTTGGGGCTGGTGTGCTAATATTTAAATAAGAACTCATAATGATAAGTCTGACTCAGTTAGCATGCTCAAGGACAGTACTAATGATTAATTAAGGAAACTAATTAATTATTAAGTACTGTTTGCTGGTCAATGTATAGGTGGTTTTTCTGTCCAAAAACTCTATCAGGTAGTAGTTTTTTCTTGTTTCCTACCTCTGGTAAAGCCACGTTATAGTCCGACTAAATTTGATTTCACACTGAAAAGACATCTTCATATCCGAAACCTTAACTGATAAAGGAGTACTTACTACTCCACATCGATCTTCGTTGGTTATACTTTCTTCATTGTGTTAGTTTGTTTGAGTTTCTTCATTCCAATTAAGTGTTAATTTCTTAATCTAAAGGCGTGTGACCTTAACACGATCCAAATAAGCTTCACTCACGAGTATTCGAGCAAATATTCCAATTAATACATGGAAGATTTGCCAGCAGCAAAATGAATGTAACTGAGGAAATGTATCAAATGCATTTTCATTTGTCTCAAAAACACTGGAATGAGTTTCAAAGACTCTTTAAAAGAAAAATTAGGGAAAACTAAACATATAATCTACCAAAAAGTTTCTTCAATAGATCATAAGAGATCATTGTAACTGTTCTCTTATTAGTATTTCCGTCCAAAACCACCTCCACCGCGGCCATATGATGGGAGAGCTGCCACTGCTTGTGGCTCAGCGGCCTGCTTGACAACGCCTGGAAGGTCAGACATGCCGAGGGCTGAAAGCATGTCAAGGGTCTCCTTGTCAACTTCAATGAGATCAGTCTTGATGGCAGATTCATCAGGAACAAAGTCCATGCGTCTCTCACGTTCCTCCTCTTGCAGTTTCAGGGAGATACCACGGACTGGTCCCTTCTGGATACGCTTCATGAGGTGAGTGGAGAATCCAGCAATCTTGTTGCGGAGACGCTTGGAAGGAATTATAGCAACTTCCTCCAAAATCTTCTTGTTGGTGTGGAAATCCAATGTCATTTTGGAGTAGTACCTCTCAATTACCTGTCGAGATGACTTCTTCACGGTCTTGGTGCGCACACGACCCATCCTTGCAGAATTTCCTTAGACGAGACCTGTTACATTAATGTTTGTTAGTTACCTATCAAAAAATACATGGTTCATTCTCACGCGAATCTGAATATTTTTATCAAATATTGCGATTTATCTAGTCTTAACGTATAAAATAAACACCTGTGAAGCATATTCCTTAGTCCTTACAAAAATGAGAAGCTAACTTTCTAAGCTACATGGTATAACCTGTGCTCTCAGGTCTGCAAATAGATTTTAAGCTCAAGAAAAGCCTTTATAACAAGAACCAGTGCATGAAGCTAAAAGAACGAATTTTTATTCTCTTTTGTTCCCAGATAGCATTATGCAGAAAGTAATTACATAACTAAACCAATTTGCATGGGGTTAGACTCGGAAAAGGCATATCGTCTTAGGCAACTAATATTGCATTAGCCTTTCAAGTCCTCAGATCAACCTGCTATAACTGTAATCTGTTGTGAATCTTGTGATGGTTAATACACTAAGCTTCATTTAGCAATCCCAATTAGTGGATGTAAGTACAATCCTAGAGCAACCATTATCCTCTGTTCTACAGAAAACCAGATGAACTGATTATATGACCAATTGCAATGACTGTTAGAACTTCAACTTTACGAAATTGCGCAATGGAATTTCTGAATGTCCTGAACAGCCAATTTTGTATACTACTACATAAAATAGCCCATACACGAAGGACTTAATATTTCCATTCCAGATACAAAAATGCTGAAAGATAACTTATTTATTATGATGCTGCCCAAGCAAGTCGGCACACAACTCAACTAATCCAAAGGGTGCCAATCTCCCACCAACACAGTTACCAACTCAAGAAATGAAAAAAATCACCGAAGTACTTTTTACCATAGTGGTGATATGGATCCTTGTATACCATTGTTCATCCCATCTTCACGAACTGCTGCATGACACTCCTGGTTCGACCTTAGACTATCTTCTACACTAGAATCAATCTACCAGTACAACCTCCTTCAGCAAGCCAACTGGAAACTCGACTAATCCAGCAGGCGCCAACTATCTCCTACCAACACAAGTACCATCTTGACAAACAGAAAAAATCACCTAACTATTTTTTATTAATGTTATGATCTTGACTGTGGGATACCACATTTCATTCCAACTACATTGACCGCAAAGTCACACACCTGAGCACCATCTTATACTATCTTTTAAATCTACCACTACAATCTCCTTGAGCAAGCTTGCACGCAACTCAGCTAATCCACCAGGCGCCACCAATATCCACTCGACAAATGATAAAAGATAACCTAAACTAAAATGTTTTTATCATTGTTGTGATTTGAACCCTGGTACACCATGGTTCAATCAAACTTCATTGACCGCACGTTTGTGCCACATTCAACTAATATTTTTTAAAAGCTACAGTCAACCTGCCACTACACTCTCCATTCCTCATTCTAGTTTCCCAAATTTCAAATAAATCCATAGCCAGCAACAAACAGGAACACATATACACAGACATTGTATTGAAAACATATCAGTACCCTAAACCATACAGATTTTAACACCTCTTAGCAATTTGACAATTTTGCTCAATCCTAAAGCATTATGATCACATAAAGAACAGAAATTTATCTACTAATATAGAGCAATATAATGTTATACAAACATTCTTATTTGCTCCACACTATACTATACAGGTCATTCATTTAAGCATTCAGATATTCATCTTACACTATATCTCTTGTTATCAATACTACTTTTTGATAATAATGTCAGCACAGACTTGCACGCACCTCAACTAATCCACTATTATCAGCTATCAGCACCAACACATATCACAACTCAACAAGTTCAAAAAAAAAACTTATCTTTTTCACACTAGCGTCAACCTACAAGTACACATTACCTGTGCCGCTCAAAATCCATAGCTCGCAAGCAGTAACACATAAACACAAAAAACACATTGTATTGAAGAAAAATTGGTTCATACATGGACTATCTTAGCTTTTAGCAAAGTAAACAAAATTTGCTTCAAATCCTTAAGCATTTTGATCTAATAAATCTAAAAAGCTATAAAACTTACAGAGATTTGCAGCAGAAAGTCGAGAATCACCGTCGTGTGTGCGGCAACTGATGCTCTGTGTGATTTTTTTTCAGCAATGGTGAAGACTATATTAGGGTTTTTGTGTTTGTGGATATCTGGACTTTTATTGGGCTTGGGTTTTTTTTTGTAAAGTTTATTTTGGGCTTACATGCTTGGATCCAATTTACTTGGCCCATATCTTTTTTGTTATTTAAAGGTGGTTGGTATAGTTTGTTTGTATCTTGATTAATGCCGCGGTTTCACGGAGTATCTTTTACCTTTTGTAGACACAAATATTAAATAATTTTATCGATTAAGATTCGAATATATTAACAATAACGTATTTAGTAAAATTTCAATAAGTGAGGGTGTAGGAAATGTAGAGTATATACAGACACTATCACTAGTCCCAGCAATGGGGGGACAAAGGGGAGTGGGTAGGCAGGCTCCTTTCACTTGACTGGTTAGTTAGGACTTTTTTCTACGATGTTCGAGGTCTTTGTCTCGCAGAGGGCGAAATGAGATCTTCTTGGAACAAGGTCAGAGACGTTGGACGGACCAGTTTCTTCTGATTCCAATGATAGATGAATGGTCAGGTATCTAATCACTACCTTGTGGAAGTAGAGAGACTGTTTTCGAAAGATTCTAGGCTCAAGTTCATCAAACTTAAGTAAAAGAAGAAGATGGTGACGGAAGCATAGCGATTAATAAGGAAAGAAATTTAAAGTCTATAAGAAAGAAACAATAACAATAACAAAACAATGTAATACAATAAATAACACATCGCAAAAACTACAAGGGGACTAATACTACCGAACACACGGATTAAGTTATTTCACAACAATGTCCAACCAAATAAGGAATTAATTCATCTAACAATTAAATCGAAATTAATTATCTCATATCTCTCGTACCAAACGAGCACTGCATTAATTAAGGGGAAAAAATTGAAGAAAAAAGACACACATTTTCTCTTTTAGTCCTCCTCTTTTAGCCATTCTGTCATTTACACAAAAAAAAATCCCAATCGGCGATTCAACGGCGCCGATCAATTCAATGTCGACATGGACGAGGGACGACGACAAGCTCTTCGAACACGGCCTGGTTTTGTACCCTGAGAACAGCGCCGACCGGTGGCAATTGATCGCCGATCATGTCCCCGGAAAAACAGCCGACGATATCATGGCTCATTACGATGACCTTGTTCACGATGTATATGAAATTGATTCGGGTCGGATTGATCTACCGAGCTATACGGATGATCCGGTTGAATTGGAAGGCGATTGTCAGATTACATCGGGGTCAAACAAGAAGAGTAATGAAATTGAGAGGAAAAAGGGTACACCATGGACTGAAGATGAACACAGGTACCATTTTGCTATTAATTATTTTTTGGTTTAATTATTTATTTATCAGGTGAAAATTAGTATTTATGTTGAATTTGGTAATATGGGTTTTGTTTATCACCTATTCAGATGTGTGTTCTTATCATTTCTGAAAATGTGGCTAAATATAGAATAACTTTTTTTTATTAATCGTCGTGTCCGAGCCAGCTTCCTCACTTAGTGGGAGTTCACTAGTTATCTTCTTCTTGTTGTTGTTGTTTGTGGTGTCTGAGTAACGTCGTATCTCGCTAGCAACAAGTATCATGTAACTTTGTTCATCGAGTATAGAAGGGGAATATGGAAGGGGAAAAGATCATGTAGTGTTAATGGTGGAGTTTGCTGGCTTGGAAATAAGTCTAACTTTGTGTCAATAACAGTATTTCCTTTTTGCTTTGATCAGTGAGTAAAAAGGACTCTTTTCTAGAGATGAAAAGAAAAAGTCAGGAAAAAAAAGGTATTTTTTTTATAACTGAGGTGTCGAGGCTTGTTTGTCTATGATCTTTTCCCCTTCTATACTCGATGAACAAAGTTACATGATACTTGTTGCTAGCGAGATACGATGTACATGCAAGCTGACTCATTAGTGTTAATGGTGGAGTTTGCTGGCTTGGAAATAAGTCTATTTTTGTGTCAATAACAGTATTTCCTTTTTGCTTTGATCAGTGAGTAAAAAGGACTCTTTTCTAGTCATGAAAAGAAAAAAGTCGGGAAAAAATAGGTATTTTTTTTTAAAACTGTGGTGTCGAGGCTTGTTTGTCTATACCTCGGCTAATTCCATGGGTTACCTGGCACTCACGCCAACAACAAGTATCCGGTAACTCTTTTGGTCGAGGTTAGAGTAGATGGGAAGAAATGACCTAGTTTTAATGGTGAAGTTTTCTGGCTCGGAAATGTGTCTATTTTTGTTTCAATTTTAGCAATTTCCTTTCTGCTTTGGTCAGTGAGGAAAAAGGACTCATTTTTACTCATTAAAAGAATAATATCAGGAAAAAGGTACTACCTTTTTTGCTAACCATGGTGTCTAGGCTAGCTTGCTTGTCACGTCACATCACTAGCAACAAGTATTGGGTAATTCTATCCACCGAAGCTAGCTAGAACAGATAGGAAGAAATCACCTAATGTTAATGGTGGAGTTTGTTGGCTCGGAGATGAGTCTATTTTTGTTTCAATTTCAGCATTTTCCTTTCTGCTTTGATCAGTGAGGAAAAAAGACTTTTTTTACTCATTAAATGAAAAAAACAGGAAAAAGGTACCTTTTTCTTTTCCAATGAAACTGCCTATGAGTAATCCTCTTCATCCAGAGTCGGGTTCAAGATTTGTAAGTTTATAAGTTAAATTGGATAATATGGGAATGCAATTAAACAATCTTACGGATTATATCTATCTTTTAAGGTTGACTTTGGGTTATCGGTTTTGTTTATCACCTATTTTTATTTATCAGTTATCAT
This sequence comes from Solanum pennellii, assembly GCF_001406875.1. Classification (NCBI taxonomy): domain Eukaryota; kingdom Viridiplantae; phylum Streptophyta; class Magnoliopsida; order Solanales; family Solanaceae; genus Solanum; species Solanum pennellii. Next base: position 76,984,395 of record NC_028641.1, read on the forward strand.
TTCTGAGAATGTCAGTGAACATAGAGTAACAGTATTTTGGCTAATTCTTCTCTTACTTATTTCTTTGTTTATTATGGCTAAGAAATTGAGTCTCTTCTGATTTCTTACTGCTTTGGTCAGTGGGACAACAAGACTCTTTTTGTTAATGGTGGAGTTTTTGGCTTGGAAATGAGTCTCCTTTGATTTCAATTTAAGCATTTCTTTCTGCTTTCTTTAGTGGAAAAAGAACTCTTCTTTACCCATCAAAAAGAGAAAAAGAAGGAAAAATGCTATGTTGCTTGGACTGTTCAAAAAATGTAGATAAATGCTTGTTGTGTCCGTCAAAGGTAGTGCTGTTTTGAAGGATCTGACACGGGTGCGGCAACATTTTAGAGTGTCTAAGTGTAACAATCCTCTACTTTTTATCTTTAGCCAAAAAGCTTAGAGAACTATCTGCTTAAGAGTAGTCCTATTCGAGAATTATATTTTCTTTTGATTTCTGAACTTGTTAGCTGATGCAACTTGAATTTTCCTTCTCAGTTGTGTAATCCATCCTATATACGGTTGTCTTGTCCCTTCTTTATACCCACACTCGAAGCTATCATTCGCGCAGCAACATGGAAGTTTTTGGCCATGAGGGTGGTGGGGACTATTTTTTGTAGATTGAGACAGATGGCCTCTTGATCTTCGTGAGAATAAATTAACCATTTTGATAGACATGGTCAGTTTTCATGGTTCACTATTTAGATCTTTCAAAGGATCGTTTGATTGTGCTTCAGTGGTATGGTGAATTTGGTGATTGCAAATATGAACTTAAAAGAGTCTTTGACAGATTCTTGTCCCATTTCATATAATCAACTCTAACTTGCTTGGAATTGAAGTGTATTTGTTAATCTTTTCCCTGCCATTAGAGGGTCGGGGGCTCATATCACTAGAGTACTTATAAACTTCATTGCTTGGACTCTTAAAAAATGAAGACAGGTAAATGTCAGATCCTCCGAAAGTAGGCATTTTTGGAGGATCCGACATGGGTGTGACAACATTTTTGAAGAGTACTAGAGTTGTTATACTTAATTGTGTAACTGACATTGCTGTTCTATAGCTGTTATTTAAGGCGTAGTTACTGTTGGTGTTTATAACCGACATTGTTGTTCTATGGCTGTTATGTGACTCAAAATCCTAATATTCTTGCTTAGGTTATTCCTTATCGGGCTGGACAAATACGGGAAGGGTGACTGGAGAAGCATTTCAAGAAACGTAGTGGTATCTAGGACACCAACGCAAGTGGCTAGTCATGCTCAAAAGTACTTCATTAGACAACAGGCAATGAAGAAAGAACGGAAAAGGTCCAGCATCCATGATATTACAACTGCAGTGGATACCAACCCAGTCCCTCCTCAAAGCAGCTTTCAAAACCAAAGTGGCAGTCAAAATTTCAACTTCGCGATGTAGCAGGAAACAAAAAAAGAACAATCATACCTGTATATAGACGAACCACCTGCAATCAATGCTCGAACTTGTAAAGTTTATTGCACTTTCTAGTTGACAGTTGATTTTAGTTAGTGAATCCAGGAGCTTAAAGATCGATCTTTGGTCTTTTTTATCAAGATGAAATTGTTGGCAAAATGGTTGAAGAACATAATATTGTTAAACGTTTCTAGCCATAATTTATGTGTTTATGGTAGTTTGTGTGTTTATGGTAGTTTTGTCTTTTTGGTTTTGTGCTAGTTTTTCAGATGAACCTGGGTGGATGCTACCTTCTTTATTTTCGATATTCAAAACTCACTAGCCCAACTAATCTGTTCATTCATGCTAGGCGAGACCTGTTTCTGCACATTGAAATTATTTCAAACATTTTCATTGCTTTGACACGAGGGCTCGTAACGAATGACTTGATCACAAGCAACGAGTTTACATTATGTTTCACCACGCGATAAAAACTACAAAAAATGCAGTGCCAACAGAATCAAACTGGTTCAAACAAGATGATATTTGATTCTCGAACCAAATGTGTTTTACAGACTCAAAAATTCAAGGATGAAGAGCAACAACACAAAGTTATTATCCATTTATTTGTCAAAGGTAACTTGAAAGGAAGAGTTTGAGATGTCAGTTCAGCTCTTGTTAGCCCCTTCTCCAGCCTTCTGCTTAAAGAAAAGAAACGACGGGTTGAGAAAATGTGTACAGTATAATCTCAAAAAACGTATATATTTAAGAATTCAAAAGAAGATCTAGGCAGGAAGATCATCAATCCACACATGTACCGACTAAAAATTATACTGGTTAATATGGAAGTATCATATGGGAGGGCAATGTGCTGAGAACAGTAAAAATAAAGTAATGCTATCAACTTTAAAACCTGTTGGCATTCAAAAAATATGTATAGAATTGGATGCTAGAACTTCGTAAAAGATTCAAAGCTTAACTTGGCAAATTCTAATGCAGAAGAAGACGCATAGGTGTTTACTGATGTCCATTTGTCATACCTAAGGTTTATTAAAATGGTTTAAACTTTGAGATAGGTGGTTAGACCAAGTATCAATTTCCATCCATACTACACCTAGTTGAAAGATTTTGCAATGAGAATTTAAGGAAGAGTAGTAGAGCAATGTGAAAATGCAAAATGGCTCTCTTTTTTGCTATTACATGCAATTGTCTTCCTCAAAAGCTTCGTGAATGTTTTACCGAGAAGACAGGAATCATTTTTAGCTGCTCTTGTTTTGATTGGATATAAAGCTTAATGATTTATTAAGGTAATGGAAGGCGGATGTGGACTATGGTGGTATCTCGTTTCGTTGATACAAAAGGGTAATATATTGTTTACAAGCTGTTGGAAGAAAGTCTAACGGAGTAGAAATCGGATGCCTTATCAAAATAACCAATTTCCCAGTTCAATATCTAATCAAAGCTTTAAGACTAGACATCCAAACAGATGTATATCAAATGGAGCTGGTGATCTTCTTTTTGCTTTATCACTAAAGGAGGGAAATTAATTTCCAACATCCTATGAGAGTTCTCGTCCTATGAGAACTAGGATATGCATTTTTCTTTTAAGAATAAATTGCCTTTTTCCGCTGTCAAATAGTACCAAAAGCAACATAATAGAATACAAATCGCCAGTTTATGTATGACTAAACATATAGAACAAGAAAAAAAAAGGATCCAAACCTTATCGGCCTTCTCTTTCTCAGCTTTCTCTCGCTCTGCCTTCTGCTTTGCCTTCTCCAACCTCTCCCTTTCCATTTTCTACTCACAAAATTGAAAACCAAAACGCATGAATGATCTAGCAGAACCTTATATCATATATCAAAAATAGAACACATCAATCCAATTCACTCCAATCCCAACTATTTGGAGTCAATAAGTCAAAATTAAGGTTTCGAATTAATACAATCTGTTATTCGTGGTAATTATTCTACACATAAATTACAGTAAGCGACTGTGTGTGCACATAATATACTTATTACATATATGCAGAACTTAGAGCTCTAGGATTTGGAATTGGTACAATATATTATCTACAGTAATCCTTTAAGATCTACCTATTTTCAGATCAAATGTATAAATCAAATCATAGTCTCCATTTCACTATATTTTAGTACTAATTTCAAATATTAAATAACAATAAACACATGAATGCACTAGCACAAAACTTACAGCACATATCAAAAGGAGAACATGTCAATTGAATTTGCCCCAGTTCCAACTACTCCAAGCCAATGCAATTCAAAACTTAGAATTAATGTGTTTGGAACTGGTAAAATCTATAACCTACAGTAAGTATTGTATACAGTATACACACGTAATATACATGTGTTTTTGTCTGAACGTAATATATACAAGCAGAACTTAGAGCTAATTGGTTTTGACTTGATACAATTTGTTATTTACAGTAAAAAATTTACACACTCATGATTATACACATACATATGCACGCGCACATCAGACTATTTTTGGATCAAATGTATAAATCATCAAAATATCCATTTCACTCTATTCGATCACAATCCATTTGAATAACAAAAAAATATACATATGTGTTTCTATACATATATACATATACATACATGTAAAACTTGGAGCTAATGTGTTTGAAATTTGTACAATCTATCATTTATATAATTTTTTCTACACGTACATATGCACACGCACGAGCTGAAAATAGGGAATTCAATCAGAGAATCATAACATCCGCCTATTATTCGTCATAATACAACACATATATTAGTTTATGTGTCCATTACACACATATTACATACACATATATACAGTACTTAGAACTATAAGAGCTGAAATTAGGGAACTCAATCAGAGAATCATTACATCCGCCTATTATTCATCGAAATTATCTTATACACAATACACATATGTGTGTATGTCAATCATACACATATTACATACACATATATATGCAGTACGTAGAACTATAAGAGCTGAAAATGATTCAATCTATGAAATTTTAGATCCGACAAAACTCAGATCAATTTCACTATATTCAATCACAATCCATTCAAATATTATTAAACAACAATAATTAGAACATAAATTCCAGAAATATAAAACAAAAATTAAAAAAAATAAAAATAAAATCATGAAAACCTGAATGTAAATGTTCTCTTGAGCACGTTCTTCTTCACCGAGGATTTTTCCGTCACTGAAGTGTCGGAGGCCGGTAACCGATGATCGGAGAGCTACATTAGCTCCTTCCGTTAAACGACGGAGTCCACGGAATGAAACGACAGATCTCATCGCCTTTTTTTTTTAAAGCTGAGTGGAAATTTAACAGTAATGAAATTGCCTTAAACGTGATTGGCGTTTTGGTATTTATAGGGAAGAAGTGGGGTCCAGTTTTTGACCGGGTTTTCGGGTTATGGATAAATGGTAATATACTAAAAATTAGACAAATAGCCAAACTTTGAACTATTAATCACGTTTTAGCTAGTATTTCAAAACTATTTAAGTTTTAGCCATTTTTTGATACATTTGGATTCCACATAATTAACGAAATTTTTGTGTTTGCTTTTATAAGTTCTAATTTCAAAATATTTATTGAGCTAGTGATCTTGTTTCGCGATCAAGACATTTTAGCTAATTTACATCGTGTGGGGTTATTTGGTAACACTTCAAAAAGATATGAATAAAATATACGTATATATCCTCTTCTCAAACTCATATTGTAATCGCGTTGATGTTTTGGTAATGGTATATACATAATGCAAATGCAATTCAACTAACGGAGACTCTTGGAACGACTAGAAGTCACTCAAAGTGTTCGTTTAATAGGGGTTGTCAAGCACACATGAATAGAATCCAAGGAAAATCTCATTGTTGCATAGTTCAGGTCGAAGCAAGGTACCATAAGAAGACGTTCAATAGGTTAGTTAGCTCATGATCAAACACTCATGTCCCGACATTGTCATTGTATACAAAACTCACCAGATGAAATTCTGAACATGAGCTCGAGATGAACAGAGAGATATCGATGATCTTTTCATTTTCAGAATCAACAGAGAAATCAAAGATAAGCTAGTTTAATTCAGGTACAAAACATAATTTCACTTGGGTTCCATAAGAGTAGTAAATATCTTGAACATAGATAAAGATCCTTGAATAATCAGAGCTTCATTCGTATTACTGTGGTCTGGCGACAGGTTCCAGAGCTTCAATTGTCACCACGCTATTACCCCGAATTACCTGCAACATCAATCATCCACCAAGTGACAAGTTAGTTACCGCTATAGTTTATGGCATTTCTACAACGAATGAGTTTTTGAGCTAACTAAGCGCTATGTAGTATGAGGAAACAGAATTTTCATCAATGAATAGAATTGATTATGTATCATAAGGTCTAAACGAAGTAAAATTTATAAACGGGGGGAGGAAGGGAGTAAAAACAGTATCAAAGACTTACCACCATGCCAATCTCATTCTTATCGTTTCCATTGACCTCAACAGTATTGTCGATAACCAAATTCATGAACTGATCGAACCCACGAAGAGTCCCTACAACTTGGCGGTTGGCATTCAACTTGACTGCAAAAGGTATACCACGTTACTTAATTCTGAAAATCAACCCCATGACGGAAAATGACTATAATAGAGCTGATTATGTGATTCGGACAATGAGCATTGATCCTTAAACTGTACACATGCTGAAACTTCGTATACCAATTATATAAAATTCCTACAAGTTAAGACAACAAAATTATTATTCCAGCTACTTTGAACCGAGGGTCTATCAGAAATAGCCTCTCCACCTCTAAACATAGAGGTAAGGCGTGTGCACATTCTACCTTCCCCAGCTTGTGGGATTACATCGGGTATGTTGTTGTTAAGATAGCTAAACTTTTGTTTCCAATTACTTTCATCAAAGTCTATATGGTGAGTCCTGAACGAGGAGTCAAAATAATGGTGGGCAGTAAACCACTTCAAAATGCAAGTTTATTAAAAATGCAAAAGAGTAAAGCATTACTTTTGACATGTCGAGAGCGCAACCAAAAAATACAATAATAAGAATTGTTATTTGTTAGCGGCAGAGTAGATCATAATTCCACATTATGCAAAACTAGGCACATTCTTTGAGAAATTTAAGCGAATCTGATGTCAATATATCCAATGTTTTGGAAATGCAGAATCAGCACTTATCATACAACCGCAGAAGCATCACGTTAAAGGGAGGAGAAAGGTTTTACAGTCTCGATAGCTATGGACAACAAAACAAACAACAGCTACACCTAAATCCAAACTAGTTTAGGTTAGCTATTTGAATCCACAATATCCATTACGTTTAGTTTGGAGCTGCTTCATTCCTATACTCTTATAATCTTTTAAGACAAACTAGGGTACCCTGGTGATGAAGTGCAGCAGAAACTTTTAAAAATAAAAAATGCATAAACACAAGAGTATACTTGAACTGTAAGTGGTTTTATATGCCTGAAAACATAAATCCTAAACAAACTCCTTAAAACCGATAAAAGCTGTAGCAACACTAAACATGAGCAGTCACACAAGTCATTCATGAAAACATATTTTTTAAATGAACACTCAGTAGTCAGTACCACTAGCAGTAACTATAATGCAAGAGTACACACAAGTCATAATTGCTCTTCTATGCCCTAAACATTTAACTGTACCCAATATCCCTAAAACGGGGACGTTTGATACGAAGACTAAATGATCCTGAGATTATAATCCCTACACTAATTTATCCCACTTGGGAAACGGGATAAAATAATCCCAAGTTGGATGAGATAAGGTGGGATATCCATTGATTAAGCTTGTGATAAAGCTTATACTGCATTTGGTTGACGGTATAGGTATTCAACCTACCAACTGCAGGCTCGGGTGCAAGTACAGTATCCATTGCCTGCTACGTGTTTATCAACCATCCACTAACTACAACAACATATCATCACGATGAGAATCAAAACACTCTTGTGAAAGCACGGTTCCCCTGTCTTCTTCTGTTCCTTAAAATAGAACTCAGAACTACATTTCTTCGGTATATAAACAATGTCTTGAATTCAATTGTAAGTAAACCGAATATAATGCAAGGTAATATGCTTAACACATGCAAATCAAATAAGTCAATCAACCAAACACAATATAAATTTTATCCCGAACTTAATTTAGGCCTTATCCCGCGTAACAAAACAAGTAAAAGTTAAATCCCTTAAACTCTAATCAAGTTGCAAACAAGAATCAACTAAACATTCACACAAAGTTCACAACTTTGTTATAAAGATTGCATTTTTAAGCAATACCCACTAGCAATAACACAAAAACAAAATCAAAATCAAGACAAAAGGGGCTTTTTAACTTACTTTGAAGCTGCTTGTCCATATACCTAACCAAACAAACAAAGAAAAAAAAAACACAAAATCAAAAGTAAGAAACTATTTCTGAACAAAAAATTATTAGAAAATTCAAAAAAAAAATTTGTAAAAACTTACTTTTTGAGATCTGGAGGCTGACCTGATCTGCTCATCTTTTCTTCCTCTTCTTGTCTTTTGAGAGAGAAACAATGGAGGAGATGAAAATTTTTCCGATGCTCAGCGGCTGCTTGTGCTGTAAATAAACCCCTAAAAAGGTTTAAAGGTCTTTTGTTAACTAGTCTCATAACTAAAGGGACCAAATTATAAATTTTTACAACTTTCGTCGTTTCATTTTACTTGATCCTTGTATATTAAACGTAATTAATTTATATTTATTCATTATAGAGAAAAATAAACTTAAATACTACTCTAGACATTAAATATAAATAAAGTGCTACTAATTATTGGAGAATTAGGGATTTCATTTCAAATTTTAGAACATAAAGAGTCTTATCGTGATTGGTAAAGTTCTTGTCATATGGATCAGGAGGTCATGAATTTGAGTTGTGGCAACAACCTCAATCTTAACCAACGCTGGGATTGCTTCAACTTTAATCAGAGGTTTTGAATTCGAGCACTGACATGGAGAAAATCTTATTGGGAGCGCCATCTCCTACAATGCACGATTCGAATTTAGAAGTGACTTCAATATGGACTCAAAAAGACCTCAATCTTATATAAACGCATAGTAAGATGGTGTACAATAAACTCAGAACTTCATACACAGCACAAACTTTAGTTCATTTGAGTTGTCTATAATTTATATATCTACAAGAAGATATATAATATTTACGTAGTAGGATAATAATATATAAAATCACATGTTCAAAATTTGTCATCATCAAGATAAAAATCACATTACTTTTTTTTATTTATCTAAATCTTGTTGAATATAATTATTTGATATCTAAATTAAAGATCATAAACATTATCGTTTATTTTTTAATAACACAAAAATATTTTATCGTTAATCAAATGAAAGTAGATATATTCCTCTTCCTAAATACCTAATACACTATGGTTATGGTTAAATATACATATTTTCTTGTTTTAAAAATGTAACCACTTTTTCCACACTATCCCTAAATTAATATACAGCTAGCACCAAAATCAAAAATAAAAATAATTTTTCGTTTTCATTTGACCACTTTATAATTTAATTAATCCTTAAATAAATATTAATGGACCAAAAAAAAGTTTGTTAAACAAATAGAATAGTGAGTCTTATTAAACATGCAGCCACCTTTTTGCAAAGACCTCCATAATACATGCATGATTGGATGGAACCAAACAGTCAAACATGTCATTTTCCGACTTCGATTTTTCAAAAATATTGTCGATTTTTAAAAAATATTGTCATATATTTATTAGATTTTTCAAAAATATATTATTTTTAAAAAATTTAATATATACAGTAACATTTTTAAAAGATTCAGACAACATAAATCTCTGCGAGACTGATTCAAAATCTTTAAGTTCATAAGTTTATACATAATTTCAAGTTAATACACGATTCATTAATGATTTTTTTAATACACAGAGTCTAAACAAAAATGATTGAATAATTATGAGTATAATCTAAAAGTCTTTTTTGAAAATCAATTAAATTTCGTGTAGTCAAAAGAGATCATATGATATGGAAAAAAGTACTCAATTAAACATTTATTTTCGAGATCATAGTAAAAAACATCTAAATTATTATATTTTCACGAAATTAAAAGTCAAAAGTATGAATACACACTTTAAAATCGATTAATTCAACTATCAATTGTTTTTGTTATCATATGAACAATTACCTTTCATCTTCGAGCGATGATTTAACTAAAAAAGAGAACAACTGATAATTGAAACGTAACAACTAACCAAAAAAAAAATAAATAGTTGAGATATATTTTTTGACAAAAATTTTTGTTTTATTTTTTTTTTCATCCAAAACCTCATTTAGCCTTGCAAACCTCCAAAATCATGATATATCATTTTTTGTTAATTAAATACCATATGGGAATTAAAAGACCTTCTTATTCTTTTCCTTCACCTACCTACTTTGAAAAAAAAGTCTTCTCCTACCTCCTTCTTCCTTTTATATATATAATCTTACTTTTTATACATCTTTTCCTCTCATACAACACATTCAAAAATTTATTTACAAAGACTAAAGTTTTTTTTTTTCTCATAAAAAGAAAAAGCTTTCTTTCTTCTATATTTCAAGTTCTTGAAATCCCAACAATATTTTTCATGTAAAAGGAGTATACACCTCGAAAAGTCATCAAATCTTAACGTTATTGTTTTCCTTTCCTGTTCAGTATTTTTTATATTTGACCCCAGTCTTTTGGGAACCTTTGATAGAAAGGAGGCTATACGTGAAATTTTAGTGTTCCGTACATGTCTAGTAAAAGAGATTGTACATAAGATCATCAGCATCAGCACCAGCACCAGCAGTACTACTCCTTCTGGGGCGTAGTGTTCCACGTGTAGCAGAAGAAAAAAAGAGATTGTAAACGTCAGACTTTTTCCTTGATTAGAGTGTTTCTAGAAAAAGAGGTTGTACGCGAAATAACACTCAAAATTAAAGTGCTATGTCTCTACAACCTCATGATGATCAAACAAACATTGAAAATCAACAACATGATCATGAGAATTTTTCTTATCATGATCCACCTGAATCATTTTGGCTTTCTAAAGATTCAGAAAGAGATTGGTTTGATCAAAATGCAGCCATGCAAAGAAAATCATCAATGAAATTTGCATTTTCAGGCAAAGCAAATAACAAAAATTCCAAAATATTATTACATAATAATCAAAATCCATCGCTTTTCTCCATTCCCAAGACTCGAAAATCTACCTCGGGGGATGGAAATCCCGGGCGAGTCAACAACAAAGCGGTGAAATCGAAATCCAAATCCCGGTTCAGTAGAAGCCGGTCTGAACCGGGAAGAAAGACATTGAAACAAGTGTTGGTGTCTGAACCGGGTTCACCAAAAGTGTCTTGTACTGGACGGGTTCGCCGGTCCAAGTCAAAGAAAGAGAGTAGGACTATAAGAACCGGGTTTTGGAAAAAAGTTAGGGCGGCTTTGAAAATCCGGTCCGGAGAAAAAGGTGGGGCCGGTGTACAGACTGCTGAACCGGACAGGTCTGAGTCTGGGTCCGGTTCAGCAGGACTGAAGCGATCGACGACTCGTCGATGGTCAGAGTAACAAATTTTTATGCTAGTTTTTGGTATGTTGAATTTTTTTAAATTGTACTTTTTTAAAATTTTATGATAGAGATGATATTTTAATTTATGTTTGAAAAATATTTAGTTGAAATTTTATAAATGTATTTAGTTGTTTTCTTATGAAAGATGCTTAGTTTCTTAGTAGGTGAAAGATTATATTATAAGCCATGTTGGATGTGACTTGGTTTTGGTTGTTAAATTATACAAATTAAAACAACTCCATTTTAGTCACCATTTTTTGTTTCTTTGTTTGTTTGATGTAAGTTTAAATAACAAAATAATGACATTTTTGTATAAAAAATATGTAAATCTTATTACTTTTTCGTAAAAGAATGTCAAAATGAAATCTGATAAAAGTAGAGTGTGTTTACACTTACCCGCTATCTCAGAGGTAGAGAGTGTTTCAAATAAAAAAGTTTTTAATTATTTAGCTTATTTGATATATATTAATTTTGTAATATACTAATCCACTAGCCAGTCAATAAGCTATTTGGCTTATTGGATATATATATCAATTTTATAATAATCTATTATCTAGTTAATAAGCTATCGCTTGGTTCAGTATCTGATTAGTAATTAATGGATGGTGAATTGATGCAATCATTGCAAGCTTCCTTTTTCATTTTCACTCTCCAATAGATATCGATCTCCAATCAAAATGTAACTACGGTAATTTTAAACGGATTAACAATTTACCCAATAAGGAAATTGAGTAATAAGCCCTGCACTAGTAAACCATAACTATAAGGTTTAATCCGTTCACCAACCATTAATCCGATAATGAATAAGTCAATTTTGCGATTAGCTTATCGATTACAGTTCAGTTTTGCACAAACTTAATTGAAAGTCGAAGATAATACTCGAACTTGTACTTAGCACTTTGCGAAAAGGTCTAACTTTGCCCACCGGCATCAGCGACAAGGGAAATTTCGAACCAAAATTATAACAGCAACGACATAAATGAGCCAAACTTTGAGAAGATGACCCCCTAAATTCAATAGTTTTCAAATGGACAATAGTTTAGAGAGCAATATGGTGTTTGCCAAATACTTGAACAAATTGCAACAAGAGTTATGCCATAAACCAGACACAAAATATCACCATCTTAATTTATTTTTGTAATCCGCGTCCACGGCACAAGATTTGTATCGCCCTCGATCTTCAAGGTCCCTCGAAGAGGAATGAACTCGAACATTATTAAACGACGTCTTCTTCCTTGTGTGTGTGAATTACACAGTCGGATCTCGGGTATGAAATACAAGTCAGCAAATAACCCTTCTCCATTTGTTCATCGTCGAGGAATGCACCTTCGGATTGGTCAACTGTTCCAGAAACCAACTGGCCAGCACAGGTACAGCAAGACCCAGCCCTGCATGAGTAAGGCAGCTCCACTCCAGCTTCTTCTGCTTTATCGAGGATGTATTCATCATCGGCGACTTCAATTTCACTCTCTTTACCATCACGGTCAACCAGCTTCACCTTGTATGTTGCCATTGCAGAGACTTTGAAGGAGGACGACAACTTCAAGCCAAACGCTTTAGAAATACTCTTAACGGAACCTAAAGAGACTTGGGACTTGGTAAAGGCAGAGGATCTAATTGATGGTAGCAATGAACCCGAAGGAATGCTTACCGTCGACATACCTGCACCTACGTCGGATTGAGGTAAATTAATCTGTCAACATCATAAACTCTAATGTAACACAATCTTTCGACTAAATACAAAGAAGCATCTGTTGTGTGGATGCGGATGAATAAAAAGTCTAGAATATGGTTATCAAACTCCTTTACTAGGTCACGTCTAATCGATAGTTTTCAAAATCACGCAGAGACAGCATAAGAATAGAAGAGGGTGCATAACATTCTTTTTATGTCATTCCGTTCCCCAAATTCTATTGATTACGTATGTATTAGTAGTCATGAACCAGCAAGTCTTGAATGTCATTAGTAACGAAACATCCCCGGGATACGTCATGCACAGAATGCCAGCAGTAAAGCCCCAAAAGCTTAGTTTTCACAAGTTTGGGTTGCAAGATGACGTTTGAGTTTGGTTTCTTAAATACTGAGCCGATGGAGATGATAATAGCATATTACTAAGTGGTCAGAACCAAACGATTTGTACCTACATTTTCAAACGAATCAAGGAGGAAAAAAGGGTACTAGTTTTGAGAATGATAACAGTAAGAGTATATTTAGAGCCCGTTTGGATGAGCTTAATAAAAGCAGCTTTAAAAAAGTACTTTTGAAAGTGCTGAAACTTATTTTTAAAATAAGCAGTTATGTGTTTGGATAAAAGTGCTGAAGTTGCTATGCCAAACGTGAAAAGAGAAAAATGGAAGAACGAGATGTTAGGGTTATGTTGTAATTTGGAGATTGTATAAAAATATTAAGGGCAAAAAGATAAAAATGTGGTCAACTTAAAACAGCTTATAAGCTAAAAAAAAAAAAGCACCCCTACCCCAGCTTTTAACTTTTGGCTTAAAATAAGTTTTTTTTAACTTAAAATAAGCTATTTTGAGTATTGCCAAACAGCTAAATAAGTCAAAAATCAGCTTTTAAGTCAGTTTGACCAGCTTTTAAGCTGAGCCAAACAGGCTCTTAGTTTCATACTTTACTTGAGATAAAGCACACTAATTTGTAATGTGAATGGGATACCCTACTGCCTACTTCGTAAATTTCGCAGAATCAGACTTGCATAGAATACACGAAATTGTCAGCACAGCTAGGAGGTTATAATCTATCAAGCTTTTGCCGTCACTGCATAGGCTGGTCTACTAAGGGACAGCGTGCGGACACACTCATTCCTTCGTACGTACACATGCTATTAAGAAAAATAAACCTTGGACCTCAATGAACTCCATACGCGCACAGTCAAGAAAAAAGATTTTGAACCTGACTCAACTCCAAAAATTAGCTAAAGATGCGAGGATTATCCAAGACCATTTAAAGATACTACAGTCCATACTGTCACAACCGATATTAGAACATAACAAGCCTCGTACGTCCAAAGTTGGACATCTTGAGCATGGATAGTTTAACATGGGGTCCAACAATGGGCGATCCAATACCATTGGTATTGTACCAAGGATGAGTCTCATAGCATGTTAACAAAAATAGACGTCGGACCTAACTCAATCTTAATTATTCAAGACCATATAAAGCAAGACTGTAAAAAAAGACTAAAACCTTTATCCTCACAACAAATGTAGGACTCTAACCCCTTTCGCTATTGATGGTATTTCAAATATTTGGAGATTATTTCATGTAAGTGCTCCTTTACTAAATTAACTCTTATTACTTCAACTTTATACTTGAAGTTTCACTAAAAAAAACAAACTTTAACAGTGACTTCATGTCCAAACACTACTACTATCTCCAATTCCCTTTTCGACTCCAAATCCTACGTTTTTCGCCTACAACTACAAAAAGATCACCGTAAGATGATCATCACATGGCTATCGTAAACAAATGAAATCAAATGGTTCTATTTCTATATCTTTCCAACTTGCTCTTACGAAACCAAGGTCGAAAAGATTGAAAAAATCAGTCATTCACAACCACTGATGAAGCACAACTCATACTCATAAGCGCCGCGGGCAATGTAACATTATTCTTTACAAAACAACAACATAACCATTGTAATCCCACAAGTGGGGTCTCCCGAGACGATAGACTGTGCACAGACCTTACCCCTACCTCGTCGAGGTCTCTAGACTACCATTATTTGTTAACACATTCATTTAAATCCCAGATCTGTCTCTACCAGTCAAACAACAGAAAAACACTAACAAAGATCCATAATCAAAAAAAATAAAATAAAAGCACCAGTCAAACAACAGAAAAACACTAACAAAGAGCCATAATCAAAAAAAATAAAAGCACACAAAAAAGTAACTTTGATCCAAGAATCAAACACCCATTAAAAAATCAACAAAAACAAACAACCCCACAACCATAGATCAACTAAATCATACAAATCCACAAATAAATCACCAAAACAATCAGCAAAAAAAACAGAGAAAAATTAAAGAAAACTTACAAAAATGATTAACTTTGAATCAAAGATTGAACTTTTCAGCTATTCCTCAAACAAAAGCTTCTCTTTTATGGATCTCTGAATAAATTCCAATACAGAAAAAGAGGTTTTTTTTGTTAAAAACTAAAACTGTGGCAGTGGCAAACAAGTGGAAGAAAGTCAAGAACCAATGGAGCTGTCATGGTCACGTGATCTATGTGGGCCTACGGGTTACATCGCACGTGACTTTGATCTTTTTGGGCCTTTTTGAGGAAGAATTTGCACATAATAGCCAATTTAAGGGGTGATTTACAATAATAGCGCTTGAAAATGAGTGATCTTGAACTTTTTGTCCCGTTTTTCCAAACCGTAGAATAGTGGCTATAATAAAGAGTGTATAAATTTTCTTCTCAGTTGTTTTAAGGATGCGTAAAAATAAATTTACACTCATAATCGATAACATTATATTATTCCCTTTTTTAAAAAAAATTTGAGTAATGAACCATATGCATCATCTATTGTTAGAAAAGAAAAAAATGCAAACAACAACCAGTTCAGACCAAAGCTAACTTGCGATAATATAATTTCATAAATAGAGTTCGAAAAGGATAAAATATATGTAGATTTCATCCTATTTTTGTAGAGTAATAGGCCCTCGATTAAAAAAAATCATTTTTTCAAATAATGATGAAGAAAATGCAAGAGTAAACCACTATAAGAAATATATTAAAGAAATTAAAGAAAAATGCTAACAGTATTAAAAGAAATAAGGAAAACTTACATAAATATATTATAATAAAAAAACATTTATCATTTATAGTAATAATATTTTTTTAGGCAACTTTCACCTATAGCAAATAAAAAATTCATGTTTGTATGCTATAGCAAAGTTTGAATAATTGCGCTCCATAGCAAACATAGAAACTGTATAATTCGCTATACATATACAGTTGAAGCAAATTGTATAAAACGAAGTGTATAAAACAAGAAAGAGAAAGACACTTGGGCAGAGAACTGTATAAAAACGAAGTGTATAAAACGAATTGTATTATTATAAGTGTATAGAACGATTATATACAATTTGAATTTGTATAAAATGAGAAAGAGAGAAAGACAAAAGAGACTTGACAAGGAATATACAATTGAATCGAATTGTATAAAACGAGAAAGATAGAAATTAGATACAATTTAAAAATTGAATAAAACGAGAAAGAGAGAAAGGCAAAAGAAACTGGATAGGGGAGTATTTTTATTGTATAATTATAAATGTATAGGACGAAAATATATGTACTTGCATGTGTATATACAATTTTCTCACGCTTTATACAAACAGAAACGCAATTTATATATTTCGCTTCTGTTTATATAAGTGAGAAAGGCGAGGGTGGCGAGCGAGATTTGGGAGAGTGGCGAGCGAGATCTGGAAGAGGGGAGAGAGGGGAACAAAAATATATGTATTTATATAATTTTCTCTGCTTTATACAATTAGAAACAATTTTTATACACTTGTGTTTGTATAAAAAGTGAGGAAGCGAGCGAGAGATTGGAAGGAAGTGGCGAGCGAGATATTTAGGAAAGAGACACCTGATAATTTTTTGCAAACAATTGCTATGGAGCACAATTAAATCAAACCCTAGCTACTTTATTTATTTCAAGTTATTAATTTGCTATTATATATAATTTTCCTTATAATGCTACGTCACTCTGAAATTAACCCCACATACTCAAACAAACCTAATCAAATATGATTATTTTTTTCTTGAAATTCGATCCATAGATTTTATTATCTTACTTTAATTCATGATTTTGTCTTTTTGTATGTAAAATTGGAATCTTTGTTGGTCCCAAAAATGATTTTTGTATCTTTTTTGACTATTTTTTTAAAAGCAACAATTTTTTTTTTTTTTTTTGGCTCTAATATCATTAATAATTTTTTTAAATTACTATTATAACAATAAAACAACCCATTTCAACTAGTACATCTAACATGTCGAAAATTAAAGTTTGAAACCAATAAAAATATGTTAATTATAATAGCTTTAATTATTCGACTACCAATCTTTAATTATGGATGAATACCTTCATTAGTAGCCCAAAAATTAAAAAGAAACATTTCGATACTAAACTGAATTAATCAAATCCTAAAATAAGTATCAAATTCAAAATACCAAAGAAAAATAAATAAATAGACAATCTTAAGAAAATACATTGTCACATTATTATTATTATTATTATTATTATTAAAATCATAAAAACAATCCAAAGATCCTCTAATTACCATCAATTATTTTTTTTTCTCATGATTTAATAGTGCCTTCCATATATCATATTTTATACTATCATCACCACAAGGAAACAAGTGTCCAGCATCTTGTAATTCATGATAATTTATCCATGGAATTTTTTTTGCAATATAATTTTGTAATTTAACAGACACAATTCCATCTTCAACTCCATGCCATAAATGTATATTTGCATCATTATTATTATTATTAAAAGGATTTTTCATATCCATTGGATCAAATTCTGGTTTACCAAAACCAATAATTAGGTCTCTATGAAGTGACTCAAATTCTCCTTGTTGTGTAACATATGCCTACACATAATTAAAAGAGTATCAAATAATTTACAAATTCTAATATTTACAATCAAAAATTAAAACAAAAAAACAGTTTGATGTACGAAATATTACTATTTATATAGTGTGTGATGAGTAGGAGTGCACCTCAAACCCTAATTAATTGAGTAAATATTACTGACGAATTTAAATGTCTGTAATTTTCTAGTAGTTGAATTTTTTTATCGAGTAAATAGTGTATCGAGGCACAAAGATTTTTTTTTTTTGTAAATATCGTAAGTTGGATAATCATTCAAGAAAATCGGTAGTCTAGTGTGATAGGAGACCTGTCATGCCACATCGTCTTTCCAGTTCTGACAGACAGATGATTTTTCGATTAAAATAATTTTCTGGGAGGGTAGGGTTAGTTAAGTAATTGGATGATTATATATATATAATGACAAAAAACAACGTGATCGATCATTTGAGAAATAATTAACTCAACGAAAAGCTACAATGCTCTTGATACTCCTGCGTCAGATTCTTAAAAAAACATAACTCTCAAAGGACGTTACATGTGCCCGATGATATTTATAAAGAATCTGAACAATAAAAGACGAAGAAAAATAAATAAATTAAAAGGAAAGAATTATGTACCTGTTGAAGTTGCATCTCATCAAGTGAATATGCAATTTTGAGATCTTTTTGGGACAATTTAAATTCCCCAGTAATAACACTAAATCCAGGAAAATATTTTTGTGTATTCCACCAATACATAAGCCATGGGGCATAATATGCAACTTTATAAACCCATTGATCTCTAATTAATTGTTTATCATAAGCTTCTTTTGTTAAATTTGATGGAAATCCTGGCCACCAATAATTAATTGCTGGTGCTAATAATGCAGCTCCTTCTAATCTATGTATACAAAAAAAAAATGTGTAAATATTTGTTACGACGATATGTGTATAAAACTTAAACTCTATAAATATTTTACGCTATCACTGAAATTTAATATATTATAACATGTTATTTTATAATTTAATATGTTATAATATGTTACTTTATGCTATCATATTTATGAGAGTTTACCAAAGAGACTTACTTGTAATTTCGCAAAGTGACCAAAATTCAAAAAATAGCCATTTTCTTTAATTACTTGTAATTGAAAAATAACTATAAATTCAAAAATCATTAAATAATAGCCAATTTTTGAAATTCAAGATATTATCATGAAATTTTTTGAATTTAAAAAAGACGAAACTCTCCAACGCAATATTCTAAATGAATTTCAAGGGACGATTATCTGGAAGTTTCACTTTTCAAAAATTCATAATATATACCTGATTTTTTTCACCTACTTAAGTTCGAAATTCATGAAATTATCATCATTTTTTCCACCTTAAAAGTGGCTATTTCCTAATGAATTTTTAAACAACCTTTACTTTTCAAAAATTGACATGAAAAATGGTTAGTCGATACAATATAATATTCACACACTTTATCTCTCATAGAAATACTTTCCGACACAAGATCCATACTAATCAAACCCCACAACAGATATCGAACCTCGAAAAAACACAAAAAATCAACTAATATAGCAAGAAAATGACATATTAGTAATAGTAAAATTTGATGTTACCTATGAGGTATGTACTTTAGGCAACCCCAAACAAAGTGTGCACCCATTGCAAATCCAATAACATAAAATTTATTTCCAAGTTCCAATTGATCAGCCACTTGTTCAATATCAAGAGCTAAACTTTTAAAACTTCTCTTTGGATGAGGATCACTTTTACCATAACCTGGTCTATCAAATGATACAAAATATACCCCTAGTTCTTCAATTGCTTGCTATGACAAAAAAAACAAAAACAAAACATTAGTCTAATTTGGAATGTAGAAATAATTGAGGGTATTTTTGGTATGAAAAAAAGAAATTGAGGGTATTTTTGGTATGAGAAAAAGAAATTGTGTCTTGAAGACTCTTATGAGACTACCAAAAACTTATCGTTAAAATCGGTTGTATCCAAGTAAGTTCACATATATTTGAAAGAATAATTAAATCTATCTCGCTTCCCTCCAATCTAGCTCTCGTATTTGGTTTTTATTCCCCATACATGTGAATCGCACTAGCTACATAGACAAATCTCACTCACCTCTTTCTCTATTTAAGTGTATCTGGTAACAAAAAAACACGCATGTATGTATATCTGACTTGAATATGAGATAATATTTCAAATAATAAGGAAAATTAATAAATATGATAGGAATGATAATGTAATTAGATAGTTTCTTTTTCACTTTTTTTTTAACGGAAATGACTTCTATCATATCAAACACACTCGAAATAATTCAAATATATACATACCGGAATTATAAGTGAAGCTTCAAATTTGCTACCACCAAAGCTATGAACATATATAACATTATACTTTGCAATATTTTTTGGCACACCATATTCTTTATACACCAAATTTCTTCCATCTCTTAGCTTGATTTTTGGTGTTTGTGATGGAACACCAGCAGTACTACAACTTCTTGGAGGAGGGGGAATAATAGCTCGATAAATTATCGATAAAAGTACAACTGGTAAAGCCAAGAGTACAACTCTCTTCATCGCAAACACGAATAATTACTAATAATAGCAAAGTTTTTGAAACAATTTAACATAAATTGCTAGTAACACAAATGTGTTTGTCTAATATATAATAATAGCAAAGTTTTGGTAGTGGGAGTACGTAAAAAGAGTCAGTAAATGCCCCCACCACTATGCGTCGATCGATGTTTATTAATCTGACTAATTTAGATTCATATCGCGTGTAGGGGCGGAGTCATTTTGGTACAAGAGGGTTTATTCGAATTTTTTTTGACGGAAAATTATACTACTATTTATACATGGTTAAAATAATATTTTATGTATATATAGTAGATGTTGAACTTTCTTCAGCTATTTCGTGTGTCTATTTTTACGAATTTTTTGAACCCCCTTATTGAAAATCCTGACTCCGCCACTATGCACGCGTAAGTTATATTTAAAAGAAGAATGTTCCTTATATAATTAGGATTATTTTTTTTTCAATTTTCAGTACTTGAATTTGAAACTATCAATTAAAACTAGAGAAGTCGATTCTATTAATCTCACCACGTCCTTGATGGTTTGATCAGGAGGGTGGAGGCTAGAGTATACACATATTTTATCATCACCTTGTGAAGATGAAAAAATTATATTCGAATGATCTTGGCTTTAGTATATCAAATCCAAACAAAAGATAAAAAGACATGTCTTTATTAAGAAAAGTAGTGCAAATCTACAAGAAATCAGAGAAATACTAACAAACATTAAAATAGTGTGATAATCGAAAAATATAATAAATGATAAAAATTACATGAATACGACCGATACTATGACTACTATTTCTTTACCCTAATACACGACATTTAATTTTTTTAATCTAAAATTTTTTCCTCGATAATATAAAATTGTAATATGTCATTGATAGTACTAAACATTATAATCAAATATTTGTTGCTTTCTTTGATAGACGTACCGTTCATCAAAATTAAATAATTAATTCATTTTTTTTTAAAAAAAGATTTAAATCTTCTTTGAAAAGAATTCTTATCTGGAGGACTGATTGATTGCACGCTGTTCAACAAAACATTCAAATATTTAGAAAAAGTGTTATAAGTGAAAATTTTACTCATTATTTCAATATGATAAAAAAAATATAATTTTTAAAACATTAATTAAAATTTATATAATATGAATCCAGAAAGTAATATTTCATTTCTTTTTAGTATTTATAGAGTTAAAGTTTCATTTCATTGTCATTTTGCTCTTGTCTCTTAGTTTTTTTTTTTTTACTTTTCGAAATGATGACTAATTATACACACAGAAATAATTGGCAACGACAATAATTTGTGATAGCATAATTATTAATCCTACTTTATGTTTTTTTTTTCTTTTTCATCATTTACATGTAGGAAAGAAAATAGTATTCGAATCAATTTATACACACTTCGATAATTTTATTGGGTACGTATTGCCTCCCAAATAACATGCATGTTTACCAAATAATTTTCAACGCGAAAACTCTAGTTTACAAATATTTATAATGGTACAATAGTAACGTAACCTATCCAATATATTATTGTAAGTGAGGTCTAAAAAAATATAAAGTGTGTGTGTGCATCTTACATCGAGATTTATTTTTTAACTGATAGACCCTCAACTCGATTAATGGATAAATATATTCTTTTCATATTCGTAATGAATCTACGATACATATATAATTTGTACTTCAGATTCTCTTGCTATATATATATGAAAATCGTTAAATAATATATATGTATATTTAGTTATTGTTATCATATTAGCTAGTTGATTAAGGTTGATGCAGGAAATAATAAACTTCAAATCCTTAATTCAATCGTGATTAACTCAAAAATTAATTTGAGAAATGAAGTTTATTGACATACTTCTAGAAGTGTACCAACTAAAAATTAAGTAACTAAAAAAAAAGAAAAAGAATGAAGATTTAATAATTCAGGTGATATATATAAACAGATGAATATGGAAAACAAGAAATATAATTTTTTACTACCATTTGGTACTAGTGATATATCTTTTATTTATATTTGCATTTTCTATTCAATAATAACTTATGATTAATTTCATAAGATTTATAATTTCAATAAGTTAAAATGTGATTAGGTGAAATAAGCTATTTTTCTCATCGTATAAGTTAATTATTGGATGTAGATGTTGTGCACGAGCAACACGTGGATCTTGGACGCAATTTTTAGGTGACCTCAGAGATAGAGAAATTATTTATAAAACGAAAAAAAGGATCATATTTGTCCCAGTACTTGTTAGGATCGAATTCACGCACACACGCTTGATGAATGAAGAAAATAAGAATTTTCAAGAGAATGAGATGAGAGATTTAGAGAGAGAAAGAGAAAAACTAATATTTCGTGGAACACCCCGTGAGTAAACTTCCACGGCGGTAGGGTACATATATTAATAAATCAGAGTATTTTTTGGTTACAGAGAATAAATGGAGAATAAATAGTAAAGCCTAAAATTTAGGTCGAGGCGCTGCCCCGAACCCCTCCTTCGGATGGGGGGTTCCCGCCCCCCATAACCCCCTGGCAACCTCACCGCGGAGGTTAAACCGCGTAAACAGTCATGTATATATTAATCAGGCTCCACAACCTAACAGTACTATCCGAAATTGAGCAATACTAGACGAAAAACTTAAGAGTTCTGGTTAAGATTCAGCTCAACAATGACAGTTCGATGCACAAAGACACTAACTCACAACTGAAATCAGCAAGTTATGAGAAGAAGAACAGATTTTCAATGTAACCCCCATTGACATGCTCAGAAAAACCTGATACATTCTTTTGAATATTAACTAACAGCAAACTTTGTTCATCTCATGATTGAGAAAAACAAACTACTGAGATAAACTAACAGCAAACTTTGCTTTATCCAAGTCTTCATCTCATGATTGAGATAAACTACATTTGAAACTGATTCATCGACAGAAGTTGGCCACCAATTCGATCTCCATAACCCATCTTAGATCCATATCTAAACTAAGAAGTTACTTCTAGTTGATACAACAAGACACTAGAAATCTTTTGAAAGTTGAGGATTGTCGATTCAAAGCTCCATCGTCTCATCCAAAAGGCATATGATCTGCTTTAGTTAGTCTAAGAAACCATTCTTTAGTATGAAGTCAGTCTCGTATGTTTAGATATTCGCGGACTCACTTCCACTTTACCATACCTTCTGAACATGAGGCACTCTATCATCCCTATTTTCAATCAAATTCTCTAACATCAAACAGGATAATCGAAGTGACAAGAACATCTATCACCCTGTTTTCTATATCCTTATAGACACACCTTCCCCTGGTTTTCGTGACAATGTACATATCACAAAAGCAAAATGGAGTATAACATCAAGACATGTTAACAACAACACAACAAACGTCCTTCGTAATCTTTTCACATAAACACGATAACCATACAAATTCGAAAACCAAAATGCTTTTTGCACAACATGATAACCATCTTGATTCACAAAAAGTTTATATCTTTCAACAGATAACAACCAAGCCAGAAGAGATCAATTAAATACCGTTAAATTAACACTGCATAATCAAGTTTCCTACTCAGTAGCTAAGACAGAGAATCGAATCAGTGCAGGCTGCAAAATGCCAACTTTTTTTCAGTTCTGCAAACATCAAAATATCACTAGCAGAGAGAAAAGCATGTAAATTAAGAAACAAGCGTACGCAATAAGCCCTCGATGTTCATCTCCATACGAAGCCAGCTCAACCAGAAGCCTTGTGCAAACCCGTGTTGACCATACAACAAAAACTCCGGTTAGCACCTTGATCACCAATCCACCAGGCAAAAACAGTGATAGCGCGGATAATATCACAATGGGCAACATACAATAACCGATCAAGCTAACACATCTGTACAAATTCAAGTTCCCATTTCGACCAGCGAGCATATTAAACACTACATATAGAAACATCGAAGCCATTACAACCCATCCCAGTATTATCCCAAAATGGATCTTTCCAGCTAGCAATTGAAACAATCCAAACGCCATTAGAAATATAAATGGTCCAGAAAGGTCACCATCTTCGTGAAGATCTGGTTTGATTCGAAATGGGTTGAGAATTGAAAGAGTCTTCTGGTAAATTTGCTTTGTATTAATCCCAAGCTCCTCTAATAGCGGCGGCTCATCTTCAAATCCAATTGATCCACCGCCGCCGCCGATGGTGGCGGAGGCAAACTGGGGAGTTGAAAATGAAGTTGATGCAGCTGCTGATCCAATGTCGAATGACATGAAAGGTATTCCAGGGTTTGAAGATCTCGGCGGCTGAAAAGGAGCCGTCGGTGGATTAGCCGGAGGACGGCGTTGCTGTACACTGGGGTTACCATCGGAGGGGAATATCACCGGAGGAACGTTGAATTGTTTCGCCATTGATCGGAGATCTGAAAATTGCAGAAAATTAGGGGTTTTGAGAGAGTGTGAAAATGAAATTTGGGGATTGGAAGAGGAGAAGGAAATGAATATGACCCGAAATTTGAAGGTTCGGGTCGTCTCGACACACTGTTCAATTTTATTTACTTATTTAATGTATATTTATTTTATTATATTTTTTATTTATATCCATTTTTAAATATATGATGTTTGAAATTATGTCGGACAAAATTTAATTTTAGAAATAGTGTATGTCGTTATAAATATTTAAAGTTCAGATGGTAAAAATTTATTTGAATTGTTTGCACGTACGATTGAAGTATGAGGAAGAATAACTGAAGTCAAATAAAAATAATCGAACTTCAGTTATATATACATGAATTTTGGTCATATTTAATAGCACTACATTAGATTTTTAACGATAATATTGTCGTTAAATAATAAATATATATATTTTTAACGGCAATTATTAGTGACAGACATATTAATACTTTTTATAAATGTTACTAAAACATATAAGGACATTGAATCTAATGATAATAAATTAACGTTGATAAAAAAGTTATTTTTATTTGTATTGAGGCTTTACGTATCTTTCTTTTTGTTTTTCATATTTGCATTAAAATTCAATAATATTCGTATTTGTTTCAAAGAATTCCACCTTAGAAGGCAAAAATACTTCTTAACAAATGCAATTTCATACCCTGATTTCAGATAATGTGATGATGGTTGAGTGTATCTCTCTAAATAACGTCAGAAATTTTAATCTTATATTTTTTCATTCTAAATGTTCGTGTGACATTTTAATATTGACAAAAGTATATTATTGTCACATTATACATTATGTTATGTCTATTGATGGATATTTATATTTGTGATATATTACACCAACACTAAATATGGACAACACCTCTCTAAATGGTTATTTGATAACATTTTTGGAATTTAGTTAATATAATTTTTAAAGTTTAACGTGTTCTGTCATAAAAACCTAAAGATCAAATTAGTCAAATTTATGTGTATTCTCTTCCTTTGTTTTCTTTTTTATTTATTTTTATATTTAATTATTACTTTATTTGTTTGCATTTATTTTTTTATTATTTTAAAGTATTTTTTTACGTTTTGCTAGTCACTTTTAATCTATTAACATAAGATAATTATTGATTTTCGATTTTATACTCTACATTAATTACTTATGCACTAAATTATTATCAAGATCTAAACCATTAACTAATTAATATGACATATCTAGAGAGTATTCTGTGTTCATGTAAATTCATGCTTTCTTCTCAAAATAAATATAAAATCTCTGAATTTATGCTCGAAATATCATATAATGCGATGATAATGTGAGGTACCTCCTTAGTGAAGTTTGAAATTTAATTTTTATATCTTATTTATTTCTTAAACGTATGTAACACCTTTCTAAATAATTATTGATAACATTTTTGGCGCTTTAATTAATTTACTTTTTTTTTGCTTTAACTTTTACAAAATTTTCACCTATTACATTATTTTTTATTTATTTATAATTAAAACTAAATATGTATGATAAAACTAGTTGTGCTCGATAATATATCATACAATCAATCTCAATACCGTAGACATTGAAGAATTATTTAAGCCTATAATTTTAATAGTTTGACGAATTATTGACAAGTCTAAATATTAAAATAATCAAATTTATATCTTAAATTCATCTTTTCATCAAATGCTCTCATTCTTTTGAAATCCTAAATTATACACCTCTAATTATATTATATTGTTTTGATAAATACGTATAATATTTAAATAAATTATACTACTCTATCATTTTTCATCATTACATAAAATCAAACACCAACAATTTGAAACATAAAACTTACAATAGAAGTATCGTATATGAATTTAGAATTATTACATAATAAACCAAAATAAAAAATAATAACACGAAATTCATTCTAAAATGAAACCATTTATCATTACATAAGAATAAATTTAATAATATCATATAATAAAAAATATTTTTTACTTTCTATATAATCAAAAGATAAAATATTCACATACAAATATGTAACAAGTTGTTAAAGATTCCAAAATATGTGAAATAATGATAAATTTATGGTCCAAAAAAAGTTTCTTTTAACTCCCTAATAAAATGGAGAATAAGAATATTTTTATTTATTATTTATATATATTTTATATATATCCACGACTTTGTACTGCATGAAGTAGTACATGTACTACCATAGAAAATTCAATAATATTAGGATAATTGTACTGCTTTAAACTTTGATCTAAAAAATATTACTTATAACTGACCTTATTTAGTTATTCATTTTAAAAATAACACACATATTAAGATAGATAGTAATAATTAATATAGTAAAGTTATAGTTTTATCTTTATTAATTATAATTTTAAAAATAATGAATTAAAATTTTGAATTTTTCAAAAAATTTAAATGAGAGTTATAATATAAATTCTTTTTTTGTCCTTCTTAATTTGTCAAATGGACAAATAAATAGATACAAGAAATATGGACACATAAATAGGAACAGAGGGAGTATAATATAAAAAAGTTAATGTTTTTACTTTATAAAAATATAAAAAAAAAGTCTTTATCTTTCTTGAAAAATTTTATCTATTTATCAAAACGCAACTCAATTATAAATCATGATTAAATTTAGTTTGAAAAAAAAGAAAAGTATAATTACAATTTTTCTTAAAGAGATTTAAAATAGACAAATTAGACTAAAAAAGTTCATTAACTATTATTTAAACTTAATAATATAATTTAACTAGGTATAAAATAATGTAATTTTTTATTAAAAGGAGTTTGATTGTTCGAATAAACCCTACCTCATATTGGCTCCGCTTCTCGAAAAATGAATAATTTATAGTTGAATATATTTTAATAAATAACAAATAATAATTAAAAAATAGAAAAAGTAAGTATGTGATTATTTAAATAGACAACTCAAAAAGCCATATATTTTAGATGCGTTTTTGATCTTTCGAAATTTTTTTAAAAAAAAAACACAAAGAATCTATTTTTTTTCTTCATTTTTTCTTTGTATAATTAGCAGCCTTTTCACACCTCTCAAATCACAGAAAATCAAAAGGTCAATTTTTTTCTCTCAAACTTTGTATATCACCAATTTTTTTCTTGAAAAACCTCACAAGTTTCTTCTCAATTCAATCTCATCATGTCTCAGGTACTTTGAATTTACTTTCCTTTTTTTGAAATTTTGAATCTTTGATATGTTATATGAATTGGGCATTTTTCAAAACATGATTTTGAATTGATTATATGAAGGGATTGATGGATTTTGCATTGTTTGTGGGGATTTTGATTTGGGTTGTTTTTGTTTTAGCTGAATGTAAAAGGGGTTTGAATGAATTTGTTGTTAATGGGTAGAAAATCCCTAATTAGTTTGAGATTCAGGTGTAGCTCATTGATTGATTGATTGAATGTGGGGTGAGGGGTGGGGGTGCTGGTATATCGGAAACAACCTCTACGCCTCTCAAGGTAGGGGTATGGTTTGTGTCCTACCCTCCACGGACCTCGCGAGTTTTACTATTTTCTTTTGATTTTCCGTTATTTAAATCGTCTGTCTCCGTCACTTGTAGTTATTTATCATTCAATGAATGACTGATAAAGGATCCATTGATATTATCTAATCCAATTAGGATTACATTGGGTATGTTGTTGTCTATGATATGTAAAGAAGCTAAGTTCAACATTCAAGTTTTTGTTTTTGATGGTATTGTTGAAGGGTTTGATAAGATTTGCTTGTTTAATAGGAATTTGATCTTTGTTGTTCTTGTTTTAGCTTAAAAGATGTGTGCTTGGAATATTTTTTTGTTTTAATTGGAAAAAAATTGAAGCTTTACATGATTTTTGAGCTTCAACTGTTTGAAGATGGATGAGTTTGTTTGTTTACTACTGTGCCTGGTGTGAGCTAGATCAACAGGTCTGTTAACGAGTGCAGTGATCGTTTCAATAATTTATGGAATAGTTTAATTATTCCTTTTAGATGTAATGATAGTTTGATGACTTGATCATCTTCCTTATAAATTGGTTGATTGATTATGAGTGTTTTTTCCTTTCGTTGCGATGTTTAGGCTTCCGTTTTTCCTCTTCCATATGTACAGAAACTAAGTTCAACAGTAGAATCTTGTTTTGATGATAATTTGAAGTTATTTTGTTGAAGGGCTTGATTAGATTTTGATCTGGGTGATTCTTGTTTTAGCGGAAAATCCATGGGCTCGGTATATTTGTTTTGCTTAACGGGGAAAAAATGAAACTTTACATGATTTTGAGCTATAAATGTTTGATGATGGATGAATGTGTATGTTTACAACTATGAGTGGCTTTACTAGCAAAGAAGATCCATGGGGTTTGCTTAGCTAAATTCAAGAATGCAATAGCTATTTGAGTATTTTCCTCATTAATGAGCTAGTTTAATACATTACCTTCTGTTTTTGGTGAATATTTATTTCAGATTAGATATCTAAAGATCTACGTTATCCTTTTCTTGAATTTTTCTGGTTTAAGAGTTGGTCCAAGTCATCCCTTGAGTGGCTAAGTATCATTGTTGATCTAGAATAGAATGAAAAATCCCCTTTGTGGATTTGCATCAATGAGGGAGATCTTTCAGTAGTATCATAACAGAACTGAATTTACTGATTCAGAAGAGTGCTTTTATAATAAGTGTCTTTCAGAGAAACGAAATATGAATTAATTGATTGAATTTGAATGAATGAAATCTTTGTTTTTTGATCTGGGGTTTGGTTTGGGGGGTTGGGGGAGGAACAGTTTGTGTGAGTGTTGCGACTCCGTTGAAACCTTTAAAATGTAAGTATTAGGCAACAGCTTCATGATATGCTGCCTAACAGCCTAAGTGATGATTGTGCTATTTGGTTATGATTTATGCTATCATAACTCTACATCTCCGCAACTGTCAATTTAACACCAATATTTTTACCCCTTGTGCTAGCAGACTGTCGTTCTCAAGGTTGGCATGTCATGCGAAGGCTGTGTTGGTGCTGTGAAAAGGGTTTTGGGGAAAATGGAAGGTAAACAATTTTACTTCAAGAGTCCTAGTGCTTTACAACATTTAACTTTACAGTATTGCCTTTCTCATAAATCCTTTGTACAAATAGAACATATTACTTCTCGGTTTCACAGAATGATACTTTTCTGTATTTATATGCTTTCGACTTTGAGCTTCTTATTTTATTCTTAATGACATGCTCTTCTAGTCACGTGCCAATCAAAACACCGCCGTATATAATGAAATTAGAGAGTGAAGATCATTGTTCTGATTTTATGGACGCATCTATTGTGGTCTCCCATCACGGCTACACAGTTTTGGTTCATCCATGTTTGAGTAAACTGTGAAATGGTTATTGCTAGTCTATTCCACAAGTAGTAGTGTAAGACCTGGTCAAGAAAGCTCTTCGAGAGTGGTCATTTCTTTCTCACTCTACCACATGTAATTAACTGCACCATAAACGGTTGGAATAGCTTCAATAAGTCACTGAACAAGACATCCCAAACATTCCTTCCTTCGACTGCTAACTCCGTGACTAATAACTAACGATAGTCTGAGTTGCTTATTTGCTTATTGTTCTGATAACAGATAAAATATTAAGAAAAGGCGATGACATGAATTGACATGTTAGGTCCTCATATCGTTTATGTATTCTAGTTTCTGCAACCTAACAAATTTGCTCTGGTATTGACTAATATATCGACTCATGTCTTCTTCATAATCATATTCAGGTGTAGAAACTTTCGACATTGATCTGAAGGAGCAAAAGGTGACCGTGAAGGGCAATGTTCAACCAGACGCTGTTCTCAAGACTGTGTCAAAGACTGGAAAGCCAACATCTTTCTGGGAAGCAGGCGAATCGGCTCAAACAGAAGCTGTTAGTACAGCTTGATGGTGTGTATAATGACTTGGAATTGTATGTTAAGGCTTGAGCAATATATGACTTTATCAAGAATTCTCCTATGTAATAGTTTGAAATCAGAATTGCAATAAGTTGTTTGAGAATTTTAGTGTTGTTTTCTATGATATTGATGGCTAGTACATTGATGCAGGTCTGCTCAATGCCCTCTAAAAACGAGGCATACGTCTTAGGCCCTCAAATTCGAAAGACTCAATTTTAGAAATAATAAAATTATTATCAACTTGTTACAACCCGGCTTCTCGAGTCATGATGACACCAATCAGTACGACAAATAATGAGTACAAGGGTAGGATCAACACTAACAATAAGAAAAAACAGAAACGGAAGCAAACTAAAAACTATATACAATGGAAACCCTTCCAGAATGTAGAAGTCACGAGTACAAAGTTGTTTAATACGAACAAATACAAGTATCAGATGTTGGAAGTTTGATATTTTTAATATTTTACGAAAGAAAAATATTTTATCATATCATAGAAATTATTATATTTTAATTACTATACATAAGTTTTTAACAATAAAAAAGAAATTAGCTATAAAAAGTATACATATAAAGAAAAATACTACAAAATGTCACATTACTTACCCTTTGACATGTTAATCAAGTTACTTATAATTGTCAACCTAATAAATTCTAATGATAGTACAATTATAATATCTATGTATATAACTTAAAATTTATTTATTATCAGAAAAATGTCAAGACTTTATAAAACTTATAATAATGAGTTGACATTCAAATATTTTCTATAAAATAACAACATAGTGGCTAGTGGCTACCAAGTAACTACTAATAAAATAAAAAACCATACTCAAACTTCAATTGGGATTTATTTATCCATTTTCATCACTTAAGATGCTACCAACTATTCCAAAAAAAACAACTACATAGTATACTAAACTTTTTTGTTTATCCATTAAGAAATATATTTAACTTATACATACTGACCGTATAATTAACCTATTGTAGCCTATAGGAGGTTACTTGCCTTATTTCACAGGTTACTAGTCACACTTATTATGGACTATTACATGTAGTTTAACTCGAAAAAAATATGAGTCTTCGATCATTTAGGATATATGCACTTGACAGTATGAATCATTTGAAAAATAAACGTATGTGTTCTGTAATCCGCTTGTATGTGAAAGAGTAACAATGTGTTTTCGAATTTAGAAGTTGATGAAAGATAGACTTTCTGTAACAACTTAACGCGATTCCCTTCTTTGTTTGTTTGACTCGAAGGAGAAGTGCCCGTTGAGTTCTTAAAAATCATAATGTGGTAGTTGTGGAATACTTCAAAAGTCATACAAATTACAGGTAAACATGTTCTGTTTTTAATATTGAGAAAAGATTCCATAACTGCATAGTTACATGCTATAAAATGTTCCATGGTGTTACATAAATTATCCATCATTCACTTGATTAAAGCGCGAAAAAAAGACATACTAGTAGCTAGCTGATGGATTCTAAGGGCTTTAATTGTTCTGTTTTTGTACTTGTTTCTTGTTTGGTTTTGTCTCTTTCAGTTTCATCGTTGGCTAAACGACAACCCTCCTGTCCGATTGAAGTAGGTTACTATCGCTATACTTGTCCCTCTGCTGAAGCCATTGTGAGAAAGGTTGTGTATAAGGCCGTTACTCGTAATCCAGGCATTGCTGCTGGCCTTATCAGGTTGCATTTTCATGATTGCTTCGTGAGGGTACGTTGTGTTCTAATGTACTATTGTTCTCTTGATGATCTCATTCTTCGAGTTACATTTAGTCTGCATGTTGAACTGTGTGACCATCTTATCTGAAGTACTCTTGAGCTGTTAGCGAGTGTAGCATTACATTTAGTAATTACTAGCTAATGTTATGTCTCAACATGCCTCTTTACGCGTTGGTTTGAGTTTTCTTATATTATAAATACACGTAAACACTTTTTTTACTTGTGTTACCGTCTCATTAAGCTTTTAGATGAGAGGAGTTTTCCGCGTGTTACTTACATTTTTCATGTACTTTAGGGATGTGATGCATCTGTGCTATTAGATGGACTGAATTCAGAAAAGGAAAGCATAGCAAACAAGAACAGTTTACGAGGTTTTGAGGTGATCGATGAAGCTAAAAAGCAGCTCGAGGCTGCATGTCCAGGAACTGTCTCGTGTGCTGATATTCTAGCCTTTGCAGCTCGCGACAGTTCTAACAAAGTTGGGAAAATAAACTATGATGTCCAAGCAGGACGTCGTGATGGACATGTTTCCATCAAGGACGAGGCCTTAGCCAATCTCCCCTCTCCGTTTGTCGGTGTCAAGGAACTAATCAAGAGCTTTGCAAGAAAAGGTATGTCTGTTGATGAAATGGTAACACTCTCTGGTGCACATTCTATTGGTATTGCTCATTGTGGTGTTTTCGCGAATCGTCTATACCCTCAAAACAAGCAACAAAATCTACCAATTGATCGCGTATATGAGAGGATGTTGAAGTCTATTTGTCCACCAGAATCACTTACAAATGGAACAGGAGTAGCAAATCCTACTAATTTTGATGTTATAACACCAAACAAATTGGATAACAAGTACTATATGGATTTGAAGAGTAACAAGGGACTTTTAGTTACTGATCAAACATTGATGAGTGATCCTAAAACCGCGAAAATGGTGAACTTTAACGCGAGATATGGACGTGTATGGGGTAAGAAGTTCGCGGATGCAATGGTGCATATGGGAACTTTAGACGTCCTCACAGGATACAAGGGTGAAATCAGGAAGAACTGTCATTTCGTGAACTAAATTTGTATTTTTTGTTGGTATTTATGAGTTTCGTGGAGCTCGATTTTCGAGTAGTATTTCAAGTTTCTTGTCATTGTTAATTATTAATATGAGTTGTAGACATCTCATGGAAGTGAGGATGTTTCAATCTTTGTTCAATTGTAACAGATGAATCTTCTTAATAAAAAGTTATTCTTGATTAAAAGTTTCTATGTGTGAAACTTAGGAATTAATAAACTAATAAAAAGTGAAGATATTTCTGAATTCTTGTTTCGTGAAACATAAATTTCAAGAAAATCGGCGTTCATTGTTCGAAAACAATGCGTATTATTTAATAGGTTGTCGTTAATGGACACACAAAATTTGACCTAAAACTAAATACGTCACACATATTTCAGAAAATTCAAGGACTAATACACGATGAGATAATCTTGAATTCTTATTTCGTGAAACATAAACTCCAAAAAGTGGTGTTTGTCGTTAGAAAACAATGAGTATTGTTAAATAGGACGTCACCAATGGATACACAAAATTTGAGCTCAATTAGAGTCGATCACACATAATCTGAAAAGTTCATGAATTAATATACATGAAAAAACGAAATAATCTTGAATTCCTATTTTGTGATACATAAACTACAAAAAGGTAACTTTCGTCTTTCGGAACAATGAGTATCATTAAAAAGGTCGTTAGGAATAGACCGGCCCACAAAATTTGAGCTCAAACATAGTTGGTAACATATTTCGAATAATTTATGAACTAATATATACATGAAAAATAAAGATACTCTTGAATTCCTATTTCGTGACACACAAACTTTGAAGAAAAAAAAAGAAACTTCCGCCTTTTGAAAATAATGAGCATCATTTTATAAGTCGTCACCAATGAACCCACAAATTTTGAGTTCAAACAGAGTCCGCCACTGATTAGAATACAACAAAAATCGACCCAAAATAGCAAAAATAGAGCATCGTAGACGAAAAAAAAACTATGAGTGAAAGAGTTAGGTAATTGAAAATCAATTATTTTTTTTTCAAAAAAAAAGAATTAACTTGATTTATATATCAATACAGTAATATATATTAATCATAATATTAAAAGTTAATTTGGAGGAAATTAATTAGTGATCACGAATGAGATTACTGTATTTTATCACAACATGTAAGTTACTTATTTACTGTTGTGATCTTGACTTAAATTCTTATTAATAAATTCACAATGATGAAATTGTTGTTATTTAGTCAATAATTAATAATGTTTATTTGATTTAGTTTATTTTTACAACCAGTTTTAATCACAAGACATAACGTAACGGTGTGAAAAACAAATTAATTTTTTTTGTCAAATATCTTGACTTTTAAGGCACGATAACTAAGCATTTCAACTTTAATAATGCACATCTAGACATATTAATTCGTTTTTATTGGGACAGTTACAAAATGATTATTTTGACTCCCCAAAATTTATATGACACGTCAGTGTTAGATGTCTACGAGACACCGTCGGAAGGAGTTGAGATATTTAGATGTTTAAATGTGTGTATTTTTTAGATTGAAATATTTGATTGTCAGTTGAGGCGAAATTAAAGCGTCTATTTATATACTATAAGTTATGCATTTTAAAAAATTGAAAGTGCAATCCTTATAGCATAAAGTACAAGCCTTGATGTTGAATTTTAATGATTTTTTTCATTTATTTTATATTTCCTTATATTTTAGCTCAAGAGTTTGAATAAGTGAAACAAATGTTATTTATCAATAAATGTCCAAGGTTGTAGTAGTTGGACTAAACCAATATAGTTTTAATGAACTCTGACAAATAAGCATAGAGATATTTATTTCTTTCATAAATATTGACATTGAAATTATAACCATATATAATGTGATCGATACGATAGAAAATATCATTTCAATCTTAAATCGTATAATTTTGAAGAAGAAAAGAAGTCATTGGCACCATACATGCATTATATTTGGCATTTTATTGTATGATTATCATTTCTTGGAATCAAATGAAATACTATAGTCTATAAGATAGCGTGAACGAATTTTTACATTATCAAATCACTTATATAATAATTATGAATATTAATAAATAATACGATCAAACAACATGTTATTGCGTTAGTCTATTAAAAGAATAATTCAAAGTAAACGTCATATTATAGACGAAGCAAAGCCTTAGAACTCCATCGCATCGATCCAAACTCGTGTACAAATCGAATTATGCCAACTGATATTTAAAAAAATTTAATTCGCTCGATATCTAAGTACTTTCATATTGAAAGTCCAACTAGCATAAATTTTTCGTGTAAAACTCATTTAAAAGAAAAATACTTTAAACTAAGATTTCATTTTCATATCTAAATGTATGAATAAGAAATCTCTAATAAAATATTTGATATAATTCACATTAATTTTTCAATTAAGTTAATTTTATTCATCTAATAATATATTTGATATAATTCGCATTAATTTTTCAATTAAGTTAATTTTATTCAGCGTACATTTTATTAAAAAAAATAAATATATTTTATCAAAATTTAAATTCAAAATTTCTGACTCCGTTACGCCACTAGAAAATAAGTTAGTGTGTAAAGCACCTTGAGAGACAATAGTATGAGTCCGTGGGTCCAATAAAGTTGATTTGTCAAACATTAGCATTTATTTGACGACTCACTTTTTTCACATGTAATATAATGGTGATAAAATCAAATTCGATTCATTAAATTCGTTCAAATTCAAACAAATTATTTATTTGCCTATATGTAGTTCAATTTATTTCAAGTCACTAATAATCGAGTTAATATATAATCTAAATTAACGTAGAAAATATAATTTTTTAAAAATATTTTTCTAATTTGATATAATATATAATTACGACAAAAAAATATTTTTTATGAAATAGTAAATTATTTAATAAAATAATAAATAAAACAATTAAAATTTAGTAAGTCTTAAACGAATTGAGTTATAATCTATATTTTAATCTATTTTATCCTAGTACCTTTTGGATGGTTCATTATCTTAACTTACTTAAATTTATATGTAGATAAGATATCTTATGTTATACACTTATATCCAATCATAACCAACCAATTTTTAGTCAAAAAAAAAAAAGTTTATGCATAGTAGTGAAAAGTTTGTTAACAAATCATTACTACTTATAGTTTTTTCCAATTGGAAATACACCTAACTCCATATAAGGTGCATATGCATTGGTACCTTTTCTACGCGATAATAATAATAATATATTCAGTATAATTATATTTTATATAAATAAAAAATTATATTAAAATATTATTAAATGTAAAAATATTTCTTACTAGGAGTATAAAATGGAGAGACTATAAAAAAGATCGAATTTACTGTTTACTTTTTTCTAAAAGATACATATAAATCATATAAATTTTGATATGTCATTCAATTTGATTTAAGCGATTGAGTGGACGGCTATTTATGGGTAAATGATAAAAGACTCTTCCTTTGTTTTTTTCTTTTTTATATAAAGATGAAATCATCAAAAAATGTGATGTGTATACAAACAAATCATTTTTTTTCTCAATATATAATAATGAGACTATCCAACTTCTTTTTTTGTTTTTTTCTTCTTGTTTTAGTGAGTATCCACGATCTTTTGTGTGTATCAAGTTGTTAGAATAAATGTACGGTAAAACTGCGTATAATAAACTGTAGTGATTCATGAGTTGAAGCTTAGTGCATCAGACTGTCGTCTTTTCTGGTTATCAAGTTGTTTAACAAATCTTGAATTGGATGCAGGGGATTACAAAGGTGAAATTTTTTGTTGAGTTTTTTGAAATATGAAAAAAGATATTTGATTTCATTGAATTTTAATCTTTTTTGTATATGAAGAAGTGCTATTTTGAGTTTATTGTGTGTATATGTAACTTTATTCAATGAGTAATGGTTAAAAATATACCTAAAGTATCCTGGTTTTTCGAGTTTCGTATATGAAGTATGGAGTATGTTGCGAGTTTCTTACCTGAACTATGACCTCAACTATAAATTGTTCAGTTTTCTTCCTTGAAATATCATTATAGTTTAGGTAGAAGGGAATAACTAAGAGTTGATGTGTGTACATTTTGATACGTAGTCGGTGATAGTTCAGGTAGGAAACTCGTAAAAACGTGATCTTTGGTGAAAAAATCTTGAATTGAAAATGAAATATCATCATAGTTTAGGTAGAAGGGAATAATTAGAGTTGATGTGTGTACATTTTGATACGTAGTCGGTGATAGTTCAGGTAGGAAACTCGTAAAAATGTGATCTTTGGTGAAAAATTCTTGAACTGAAAAGAGTGTTTGATTCAGAAAGTTTATATCTTTTCTGGTTANTGTGATCTTTGGTGAAAAATTCTTGAACTGAAAAGAGTGTTTGATTCAGAAAGTTTATATCTTTTCTGGTTATCCTAAAGTCTTGATTTGACAGGTGATTCCAAAGGTGTAAATTTGAGTTTTTACATAAGTGAAAATGTCAGCAACTATAAGCAAAGATGAATTGAGCAAGTCTCTAAGTCGACGATCGATGAGTAGGAGCAGGAGAATGAGTTTTGGATCAACAAGTGTAAGAAGCTGGGCTTCAGCAAGTGTTACAGAAGTTTTAACTGCACCAGGAGGTGATGTTTTCCAGATAAATGGGAGGGAAAACGACGATGAAGACGAGCTGAAATGGGCTGCAATCGAGAGACTTCCAACATATGATAGACTGAGGAAAGGGATTTTGAAACAAACATTGGATGATGGAAAGATGGTTCATCAAGAAGTCGATGTAACGAATCTTGGATTTCAAGATAAAAAGCAGTTGATGGAAAGTATACTTAGGATTGTAGAAGAAGATAATGAGAGGTTTCTTCTTAGGCTACGAGACAGGACTGATAGGTAAAACACTTTGATCTTTCTTGATATTCATTATCGGGGTCAGTTTTTGCACACCTCGACTATTTTATTAGGTATTTGCTACCGCATTGTACCATCACGAGAATCGGATAACTCTGTCTATTGAGGACATTGTGTCTCATGGTTTTCAATAATATCTTATTGTTTTGATATTGTTCCAAATATGCAAATTATGTGTATATAGGGTTGGGATTGACATTCCAAAAATTGAAGTTCGATACGAGCATCTTTCCATCGAAGGAGATACATATGATGGATCTAGAGCATTACCTACTCTGTGGAATGCTACCATCAACTTTCTAGAGGTACTGTTTCCTTTCAACTATTATATTGATTCCGAGGTTCAACGTTGTTTAATTTTTCTAGTAGAATGAGCACTCGGTGCAGCAAGGTACTTGTCCTAATCAAGTTTTGTTTTTATGTTCAAATTTTATAGGGGGCTCTTGAAAAAGTCAAGCTTGTCCCTTCAAAGAAAAGGGTCGTCAAGATACTTCATGATGTAAGTGGAATTGTAAAACCATCAAGGTATGTTCAATAAACGACATTCCATTCATAGTCTATTTAGCGAAGTTTCCAAGATCTGCTTAATTTTAAAAAGTGTTTTTCATCACCGTCTATAGTTTGTTTGGTGAAGTTACCGAAATCAGCTTATTTTGAAATGTGTTTTTGTCGTCAGATGGAGTCTCAGAAAAGTACATTGTGCTTTGTTTTATCTTATAGGATGATACTACTTCTCGGGCCTCCGGGAGGTGGGAAAACTACATTGCTAAAATCACTTGCTGGAGTGCCAGATAAGGATCTGAGAGTATGTGATTCTTCAACATTGAGAAATTACATAGTGAAGTGTTTAATCTATGATGTATATCTAACTACTAGTTCGTGTGGTTAGGTCGCTGGGAAAATCAGTTATTGTGGTCATGAGCTCTCAGATTTTATTCCTCAAAGGACTTGTGCTTATATCAGTCAGCATGACGTTCATCATGGAGAGATGACAGTCAGAGAGACATTGAATTTTGCGGGACGTAGTTTAGGAGTTGGAACAAGATATGATATCCTCACAGAACTGTCAAGACGCGAAAAGGAATTGGGAATCAAACCAGATCCCGAGATAGATGCATTTATGAAGGCTACAGCAGTTGCAGGCCAAGAATCAAGTCTAGTGACAGACTATGTTCTTAAGGTTAGATCCTGATCTTAGTCATAATAGTTCGGTGCATTTAAGAATCG
Source organism: Solanum pennellii (assembly GCF_001406875.1). Taxonomy (NCBI): domain Eukaryota; kingdom Viridiplantae; phylum Streptophyta; class Magnoliopsida; order Solanales; family Solanaceae; genus Solanum; species Solanum pennellii. Next base: position 77,023,899 of record NC_028641.1, read on the forward strand.
GATTAGGGGTATCTTATTATTTCGGAAGTTTGCAGCTTCTAGGGCTGGATATATGTGCTGATATAATGGTAGGTGATCAGATGAGAAGAGGTATATCTGGTGGACAGAAGAAGCGGCTGACGACAGGTTTCTTAATTTCATGTTGAGTCAAACGAGTATATCGTTATTCGACTAAAATTTGATCAGTTTCTCCTGGTATATGCACCTTATGACATTTGTCTCAACTTTTTACTGAATACAGGAGAAATGTTGGTTGGTCCTGCTAAAGTTTTCTTTATGGATGAAATCTCGACGGGCCTTGACAGTTCTACGACATTTCAAATTATCAAATACATGAGACAGATGGTCCATATCATGGATGTGACTATGATAATATCTCTTCTTCAACCTGCACCTGAAACTTTTGAACTTTTCGATGACATTATTTTGCTCTCGGAGGGACGCATAGTCTACCAAGGTCCACGTGAGAATGTGCTTGGGTTTTTCGAGAGTGTTGGATTTAAATGCCCAGAAAGGAAAGGAATTGCTGACTTTCTTCAAGAGGTTACTTCTCTAAAGGACCAAGAACAATATTGGTTCAGAGAAAACAAACCTTACAGGTTCATTACAGTGGCTGAATTTGCGGAACGCTTTAGCAATTTTCGTGTTGGACGTGAACTTTTCGATGAACTAGAAGTTGCTTATGACAAAAGCAAAGCCCATCCTGCTTCACTTGTCACAGCAAAGTATGGTATCTCCAACATGGAACTCTTCAAGGCATGTTTATCAAGGGAATGGCTATTAATAAAGCGGAATTCGTTCTTATACATGTTCAAGACATTCCAGATTACTGTCATGTCAATAATAACCTTTACGGTATTCTTTAGGACAGAAATGAAAGCTGGACAGATTGCAGACGGAGGCAAATTTTACGGGGCATTGTTTTTCAGCCTAATTAATGTGATGTTTAACGGTGCAGCAGAGCTTGCACTGATCATTTTCAGACTTCCCGTATTCTTTAAACAAAGAGATTCTCTATTTTATCCTGCCTGGGCTTTTGCTCTCCCAATTTGGCTTTTAAGAATCCCCCTCTCCTTCATGGAATCATTGATATGGGTTGTCCTTACTTATTATACCGTCGGTTTTGCTCCTGCTGCAAGTAGGTATGTACCACCGTTCACTCCTAGAAACAAAATATGATTCATGATCAGTATGAATATGTAGGAATATAATGAGCTCAAACTGATCAAACTTCTATTATCTGGACCTCGGAAAATTTTCAGGTTCTTCCGTCAATTCTTGGTATTTTTCGCTCTGCACCAGATGGCGTTGTCTCTCTTCCGCTTTATTGCTGCAATTGGAAGGACTCTAGTAGTTGCAAGCACTATTGGCACTTTCAGTCTACTGATAGTCTTTGTGCTTGGTGGTTTCATTGTCGCAAAAGGTTCGTTATAACAGAAGACTAGTTCAGTTACAGATTGTTAATTTGTACATCAGGGATCTATAGGTGGACGGATATAAATGACCAATATTCTTAGTGCAATTGCTTATTTATTATTTTTAGATGACCTCGAACCATGGATAAAATGGGGCTACTATGCATCTCCAATGTCATATGCACAGAATGCAATAGCTATCAATGAGTTTCTGGACAAAAGATGGAGTACTGTAAGCTATACAATTATGTTCACAAACAGTGACTACCATCAACTTTTCATTATCATTACATACCGATCTTTTTCTTGTCAGCATAACAATGATCCTAGTTTCTCCGAGGAAACGGTGGGAAAGGTTCTTCTCAAGTCAAGGAGCATGTATACAGATGATTATATGTTCTGGATATGTGTCATTGCCCTATTTGCCTTCTCATTTCTCTTCAACTTCTGCTTCATCTTGGCGCTGACTTACTTAAACCGTAAGCTAGAGACTCTATCTTCTATTTAAAATTTCGGAAACTTATTTGTTGTTCTCTCATCCATTCTTGTAAATGAAATGCAGCACTTGCTGATTCTAAATCTGTTAGTATGGATGATGACAAAAGTAAGAAAAACGAGCTAAGAAACTTTAACCCCAAAGAATCAACAGAGAAAAGTTCAGCATCTACCACCGCAACATTTAAAGGTTTGACAATCATATACATATGCATTTTCCCTGTTGTTGTATTTCTAAATGCATCTTCCTTCAGAGATAGTCGTGTGAAATTAAAGAAAAACTATGGCGATATACTGTTGAACACACTATAGAAATCTGATTTGGTCATATGTTGAATGATCATTGCAGGTATAGATATGGCTATAAGGAATAACTCGAGTATTGACAAAAGAGCAGCCAAAAAAAGAGGAATGGTGCTTCCTTTCCAGCCGTTGTCACTTGCATTTAACCACGTCAATTACTATGTCGATATGCCAGCAGTAAGAAACATTCTTTGTGTTGTAAGCATTGATACTGTTATGCTTAATTTATTACTCATCATTCGGTTGTATGCCTGTCAGGAAATGAAATCCCAAGGAATTGAAGAGACTCGTCTCCAATTGTTACGAGATGTTAGTGGCGCTTTCAGACCTGGAGTCCTTACAGCCTTAGTTGGTGTAAGTGGAGCTGGGAAGACTACTTTGATGGATGTCTTAGCAGGAAGAAAAACTGGTGGCTACACCGACGGAAGTATCATCATTTCTGGTTATCCAAAAAACCAATCAACTTTTGCTCGGATAAGTGGTTATTGTGAACAGAATGACATTCATTCTCCACATGTTACTGTTTATGAGTCATTGATATATTCAGCTTGGTTGCGTCTCTCCCAGGACGTCAAAAAGGAAACTAGGAAGGTTTGCTCCCATCGTTGTTGTCCCTTTTGTTTTTATTCTGTTCATGTCAAAGTAGGGTCACGATAGGCTGACAGCCAGCATAAAGCTAGTCTATTATGATGAATCGTCGCAATGCAGAATAGACAACCCCATCTTTGTTTGGATTGAGGCAAATGACCCTGTTAATTTTCATAGAAAAGAAGGCGAAGGACTAACTTGCCTAGTGTTTTTGTTCAGAATTTCGTCGAGGAAGTAATGGAACTGGTCGAGTTGAATCCTCTCCGGAATTGTCTAGTTGGCCTGCCGGGGATAGATGGTCTCTCAACCGAACAAAGAAAAAGACTGACCATAGCTGTTGAACTGGTAGCAAATCCATCTGTTATTTTCATGGATGAACCTACATCAGGACTTGATGCTAGAGCAGCGGCAATTGTGATGCGAACTGTGAGAAATACAGTAGATACAGGTCGAACTGTCGTGTGCACAATCCACCAGCCAAGCATAGATATCTTTGAAGCTTTTGATGAGGTAAAAGATTGGAATATTGGCTTAAACTCCCTCGGTTCTATTTTATGTGTCACACTTTTCTTCTAAGCCTATACCAAAAGAACGAAATGCTATATTTGTAGTCGGTTTAATTTAAACTTTCCGTTTTACTCATGGTGACATGATTTTATAGCCACAAATATGTCATGTTTAGACTACAAGTTCCAAAAGCCTTTCTTTCTTTATTCAACTTCGTGCTCAAACACCTTTACATAAAATAGAACGAAGGAAGTATAACTTTCACAAATCTGCAATTCTTGTGTGTCACTGTTCTTCTCACGCGAACGACTACCTTTGCAGCTGTTGTTAATGAAAAGAGGAGGACAAGTCATATATGCAGGGCCTCTCGGACATCATTCTCGCCAATTGATTGAGTATTTTCAGGTGTGTATCATCTCAGCCAAAACTTTCAAGTTGTCATGGCATTACTGTATAGATAAAATCAGTAACTAAAAACTGCTTTTTCCAGTCTGTTCCAGGAGTTCCGACATTAAAAGAGGGATATAATCCGGCTACTTGGATGTTGGATATCACAACTCCAGCAGTTGAGGGTCAACTAAATGTGGACTTTGGAGACATTTACGCGAACTCGGATCTATATAGGTAATAAGAAGATAACACAGTCTTCTTCATTTTACTTTTAGTACTGTGTTACTGACTAGCTCACCGTCGTTTACAACTCAACTTTCATAGGAGGAATCAAGAACTAATCAAACAACTAAGTGTTCCAGTACCAGGGTCCCAAGACCTTCGTTTTCCTACGAAATATTCACAACCGTTTGTTGATCAGTGCAAGGCTTGCTTTTGGAAACAACACTTATCCTATTGGAGGCATCCGAAATATAACGCCATAAGGTTTTTCATGACAGCAATTATAGGGATCATATTTGGAATTATCTTCTGGGATAAAGGGAACAAAATGTAAGTCATCATCTTGCTCCTTCTGTTTTAATCGACGAATCAATCAACTAGGCCTCATTTCATGGAATCCCTTGCTCGCTTAACTTGACGGGATAATGTAAACAGGTACAAACTGCAAGACCTATTGAATCTACTCGGAGCTATGTATTCTGCTGTTATGTTCCTTGGCGGAACAAACACTTCAACTGTGCAGTCAGTTGTGGCGGTAGAAAGAACAGTCTTTTATCGAGAAAGAGGTGCAGGGATGTATTCTGCGCTTCCTTATGCATTCGCTCAGGTATGAGAAGGACCAACATAACATTACTTGTATAGTATAAGCTTGCTCTTAGAACAAAAATTGTCTATAGGCATAATACATAACATTACGAGTCTAGGTATGCACTCTCAAAGTTAGGGTGCTTACTTTCCAGCTGAAGCCAAGTTTGAGTGTTTGTTTATGTATTATGTCTACGCCTATAAATATAAAATCAAGTCATCATCGAAGAACTAAATCTTTTCATTTGCTCTCTGCAGGTGGCCATAGAGACTATCTACATCGCGATCCAGACTGTTATTTACAGCCTCATTCTGTACTCAATGATCGGTTTTCACTGGACAGCTGCTAAATTCTTTTGGTTCTATTTCTTTGTTTTCATGAGCTTCGTCTACTTCACAATGTACGGAATGATGCTTGTAGCACTCACTCCAAGCTACCCAATTGCTGCCATCGTCATGACATTCTTCCTCACTTTGTGGAACTTGTTCTCTGGTTTCCTTATCCCTAGACCGGTAAGTACAATAACCCCTACAATATCAAAATAAGTTTCATTTCTATACATTTAATCATCCCCAGAGAATGGAATTAGTACTACTAGTGTAAAACTCTTACACTGTCGGTGTTTATAAGTTAAATCCTACTCTCTCCGTTTCAAGTTAAGGTCCGCTATATGAAACCTTGTTGTTCCATCTGAGCTTAAATTATGTCATTGTCACATAAAACATTACCAGAAACTTAGACTTAAATCTATAACATGGAAAAAGATCTTTGCATCTGATAACATCAAAATGTTTGCTTTTGCAGCAAATTCCAATATGGTGGAGATGGTATTACTGGGGTTCTCCAGTAGCATGGACGATATACGGTCTTGTTACATCTATTGTAGGTGACAAGAACGATAACGTTGAGGTACCAGGCATTGGCGAAATACCATTAAAGCTATTTTTGAAAGATAATTTGGGATTCGAGTTTGACTTCTTAGGAGTTGTTGCTGTTGCTCATGTTGCTTGGGCTGTTCTGTTCTCCTGTGTTTTTGCCTATGGCATCAAGTTCTTGAATTTCCAAAGGAGATAAGTTTACTTGAAGATAATATATAGTTTTGTGTAACACATAAATGTTATCGAACTCGTGTTGGATCCTCCAAAAGGATGCAATACTTTGGGAGGATCTAACACGTACCTGACAACAATTTTGAATATTTCGAGCAAACAAAGATTATTATATGATTTATTTAGTTTTAATGTATAAACAACTCTTGTGATGTTAATTAAGCAGAACAGACACATAGTAACAGATTTTGGAATCAGTAGATGCTGCATTTTGCTTACAAGAATTCATATTTTGGTATACAATATTATACATCATTATACAAAAATATTATCAAACGCATAATGTTGTATACATGGTGTGTTGATTAACACTGTCATACAATATTGTTTTTTCTTCTTTTCTTCCTTATTTTTTGGGTATATTATTATACATTTCTTATACATATCTATACAAAGTTATATATCATTATACATGTACCACATGAAATTAAAAATTAATTTTGTGTTTTCTTATTTTTTTCAAGAACAATATCTATGTAAAAATCAACTTTTCTTATTGATATGTGAGTTATTGCCGAAGCGAGGGCCGGGGTGACATATCGTTATATTTGTATTGTGATGCATTCATCCTCATTCAACATATCATTGTGTATGGGAATATGAGAACATGGAGAAATACTATCTTTTTTGAGAAAGAAAATGTGACATCTTACTTATATCCTTGACCACGCTGAGGTGGCAAGTTGATGAGACGTCGAGACATTGAGATTGATATGTGGATTGCAGTCCCATTGGTCCTCGTATAGAAGCTAGATGCTCGGCATGGTGTATATGATAAGTTATACGATCGCCATATCATCCCATTATTTCATCAATTCATTGCATTGCATTGGCCAGCTTGTTGTTACACTCATTTCATCAATTCATTGCATTGCATTGGCCAGCTTGTTGTGACACTCATTTCATCAATTCATTGCATTGCATTGGCCTGCTTGTTGTGATACTCATTTCATCAATTTATTGCATTGCATTGGCCAACTTGTTGTGCTGTGTAACTTGCTTATATGTTGTTTTGAGTATTATATGTATCCCTGTGTGTTTACTTTATTCGCGTTGGTATTACATAAATTGGCAGCATCGATGTCGAAATGGGACTTTTCTGTGTGTAGGTGAGGTGTTTCATAGTTTATAACCTTGTCTGATTAGTTGTTTATGCTTAATCGGTCTAACCTAATGAGTACATACGGATTGTACTCACCCCCTACTTTTATTAGCCCTTTAATGTAGTCCCTAGTCAGGGTGATCCTCGTAGCAGTTGATTGGATCCAACAGGTTTATCTTTTCCGGAGTTGTGGTGAGGCTGTGTTTTTCGAATCGCCATTAGTCTCCATCTATCATTGGAAGTCTATAACTTTTCTTTCGAAGACTTGAGATGGTTTTGAAATTCCAGAATTGTATCAGATGCATGCTCTTTACACTTGTACTACCAGGTTTTGGAAAATTCTTCATTGTTTTCTATCATTTGTGGCTTGACTTTCCTTCGGATGTCTCGTATGTGTTAGTTCTTTCGACTTACATACCATTTTGGAGTTCCTGGAATATGTTTCATCATGTCTCGACTTTTGGATCGTAACAATATGAGTCAATTAGTACTACAATTTCTTATTAGCTCTTTAAATCTAAATTATTCTCCTCAAACAAAGTTATATTTAATTTTTACCCAGTATATTTCAGATAGTTATTTTTTATACACATTCTTCATCTATTGAAAATTTGCAAATTCGAGTTTTCTTATTAAACATAAGTTTAAAGGTTTTTTAATATTCGAAATTAAATTTTTTATAAATTTTATGGTTAATAATAGGGCATAATGGGACCATTTTTTTTTCTTGGTGGATCGAGTTTATGAACCAAATCATCCTATTTTTTCCAATAATACCCCTCTCTATGTGATATATATTTTGATTAATTTTTTCTTAAATATTTCTTTTTCCCCAAAACCAAACCCTAGAACACAAATTTAATTTAACTCAAATCCGAAAAATTCTTTCGATTCCTTCAAGGGAACAATCTAATTTTCGATCGGCGACTTCCTAAGTTGAAGCATTGCTTCAATTTTGAGAAAAAGGTATGTAATTTGATCCATATTTACGATTTTCTTGTAAACAGAATTAGTTGATTATTTCGTTTTAATTTTTGTTTTGATTATTCAGATTTATGTGGATGTTTCGATCATTTGTTGAAATCAATTTATTGGGTTTTATTTATTTTTTTCAGATTTTTTTTTTTGCTTTTCTCACAAGTTTGGTTTATGTATTTTGCTCAGTGCCTAAACAAGTTTTCTAATTTTTTTTTGATCAAAAGAATCATTTTGTTATGATTTTATGAATTTTGTTTTGGTACTTCAGCATTTATGTTATTGGTGGTTTTTGTTAAGGTTGCAATATTTTTTTAAAGATTCCTTTTTTTTTTTGGTGTGTGTATGTATGTGTGAGATCATATACTCAGACCTTGTTAATTTTGTGCTAGCAATCAGTATCGACGACGATCGAGTACTTTATAGATAATCATACTTTTGTGTATATATCATTTTATGGGTTTTTTTTTCTATTGAATCAATTAAGTTTTAATTCGTTTAATTCTTTGGGTCTTGATGTAAAGATTTGTATTTTCATGTATATCTTGAGATTACTGATGATAATTGTTTTTCATTGTTGATAGAAAATGTATCTTTGCCGAGTTTTGGGAAGTTTTGATGTTGTTATGGTTTGTAGTACAAAGTCTTATGTTGTGTTATAATGTGCTTTTGAAATTATCAGGTTATCGGGTTTGAGCTGAGTTACAAATCATGAGGTTTAAACGGGGAAGCAAAGTTGAGGTAATGAACATGAAGCAGTCACCTGCATCACGGCGTCGTGCAGAGAATCTCTCTGATAATGGGTATATGTACACTGTAAGGTATGATTACTATCCTGGAATTGAAAGTATGGGGAGGACTGAGAGGGTGTCAAGAAAGAATATCAGATCTTGTACACCATGTGTGGAGAGTTTGGAAAATCAGGAAATTGGTCAGGTTGTGGAGGTATTTGACGAATCATCTTGGAAGATGGCTACAATTGTGAAGGTTCTGGATAGCGACTATTATCTGGTACACCAGACTGGATGTCTGAAGGAGCTTTGTGTGCACAGATCAAATACGAGAGTGGTGCAATGTTGGCAAGATGAGGAACGGCACTTGATAAGGAAGGTGAGTTTGTCGTCTCATCCCTCTTCATTTCCCAAAACCTTATGTTATTCTCTCTTACTTTTCATTTGCATTCTGAGATTTTTGTTTGCAGATGTAGAATGATAGAAGAAGTTTAGCATTCCTCTTTTTTTCCAATCTTCTTGGTTGTGTCGTGTCTAATAGAATTTCTCATCCATATTTGTCCTTTTCTCTCTTTATTTTGAAGATTTTTCCTTTTTTATTTTTTTATTTTGTGTTCTACTTATCCTCTTTTCATTTTTTCTTGATTCCCTTTGTTGTTTGGTTCTTCATTGTCGTCTTTCGTTATTAGTCTGAGGTGTTTAGTTTGTGTTTGTTGACTATATGCTTGTTTCTTCCTATAGGGATCTGAACTGTGTAGAAGATCTGACCAACTATCAGCTTTGAAACCTTCTGAAAAGGTGAGCAAGGTCCTGTCTTTTAGTGCAAGGAATAGATTTCATGCTGGGGATGATCATTTAGCTTCTCAGGAGTGTACTGAGTTGCGGAAGTCTCATATTAGCTCTTCGTTATTGCTGAATAGGGTATCCCAAGTTGCCTTCTCTAAAAATGGAACATTTAGAAACATTCGGGATTTAGAGGCAACTGAGAGAGTTTTTAAGAGACGGAGGGTGGTACCAGCTTCCTTAAAGGGACAGGTCAATGTTGATGCCAAGTGCAAAGAGAATATAATGGCTGAGAAGTATGTGCATGATCAATTGAAAGATGATGGATATTGTGCACTGGAGAAAACCAAAAGAAGTGGTTCCATTGGCTATTTCCTTACCAGAAGTACAGAATCTAGTGATGCCTGTTCTGTTGGTAGTTGTAGTATCAATGAAAAATTTTCTAACTTATCTCCGGAAGAAGTCTTTTGTCAAGGAACTGTGCTTTGCAGTGATGCAGAGTCTTGTCATGATTCTGCAGATAAGGAGGAAAGACATTCTCTTTCTTCACCAGTGAAAATAGCAGCAAGTATTCATAGTTTGGAGTTACATGCTTATCGCTGCACTTTAGAGGCATTGTATGCGTCCGGTCCCTTAAGTTGGGACCAAGAAGCATTGTTAACTAATCTTCGCATCTCGCTCCATATTTCAAATGATGAACATTTAGCAGAGCTGAAGACTTTAATTTCTGCTGGAACTGGTACTCATGTCAGTTGATTTTTATTTCTGCACCTTTCTTTTCATTGATTGGATCTCATCCACGTTTTGCCTTGGATGACATTGTAACAAGCATGAGAATAGGTGTTTTGTTGATATTTTTGACTTTGTTGTTTACCTCCATTTCTGTAGACGGTTGAACAATTGTAACTATGTTATCATGCCTTATATTCTTGGAAAGAAATAAATTTCTATCTTTTTCAAATGCATTTCTTTGTGAACCTAGCAAATAGAGTGGTTAATCATGTTGTATTGTTCATGAAGAACCTCTGATATTTTATGATGATAATCATTAAAGCTGCTAGGAACATTTTTCACTATGTTACTGTCAAAACTAGTCCTTGTATGAAGATGTCAACTGTAGGTGATTAGACAAAAAAAACCCGCTGTTCAAGGTGCTGAAGGCGGACTTAAAGTATCTAAGCTTAGTCTTTATCTAGCCTCAGATTTCTTACTTAAGTAGATTCCTTTTGTTTTTTACTGTGTAATAAATGAAGCATGCAGTGAGGACGATTGAATTTAGATGGTGAGTATATCATGATGATGATGTGATAATCATCAGTATGATGTAAACTAAGTTTCCTACTTCGGCAGATGTTATCTCAAATATATCATGGTGCTTAATTTTTCATAATGTCGTCATATTGTGGATTTTAATTATCAATTTATTTGGTGGTCTTGTTGGGAGCATATTCATTTTCCAAAGCTTAATATTCATAAGCATGTGAATTTTCCAGGGCAACAGTTGGATGTATACATCCTTTGCCTCCAAAAGTCAAAAGATGATGCTTGCATTTGCAGCACCTCTCCTGGCATTATATGGAGGACTCCTACAACAACTGTCCCACAGATAAGACAATTCATGGCTTTTGTTGTTATTACTATAAAGCTTCATGATTTGTTTTGTCTGGATAACTTTGACATTGGCATGTTGTTTCCTGAAAAGTAAAGCAATCAAATGCGACTATTTGTGTATAAGGTCTTATAATATTCTGTATCTATGTTTGTAGATCCTCCTATTGCATATTGTACTACTTTGCACCAGAATATGGTGTAAGAATACGTGCAGAAAGAATTGTTTCCTTTTTATCAAAGGAGTTTTTTCTTGAGCCGAGGGTCTATCAGGAACAACCTCTCTACCTTTGAGGTAGGGGTAAGGTTTGTGTTCAGTGTACACTCTACCCTCCCAACACTCCACTTTGTGGGGTTACACTGGGTATGCTGTCGTCTTTTTATCAACTGAGTAGGAAAAGACATTTGCATTTAATTGGAGAGCTGGAAAGTGGAAACAATATAGTATACAAAATCTCAAGGTATTGCAGATCATCAGATGAATGTAAGTCAAAGGCACACTAAAATGAAAATGTGCAATCAAATTATTGGGTTCTGCCTCTATACCAGAGTTTTTGGTTGCTAATTCTATGGTAAAGATTTATCTATGAAAGTGTATGCCTCTTGTGACAGCCCTAAACTGTTATTCTTGTCTCCAGTATCATTTCTTAATGATTCATTGTGCTCTTAATCAACATCTTTGTAACTAAACATTGACAAATGTAATATAGCAGCTGCAAAGTTAATTGGCACTTTGTCATTCTGAGATATATCAACATTAACCTTGATTCCTTCCAAATCTTGTATTTCCCCCAATGAAGATATTGTTTCCTTAATTTCTGCTGTCTTGAGTGCTATCTTTTTGATTAACTACAACCCGAGATTCCTAATTATCAAAATAAGTGTGTTTGTTGTTTGATCTTTTTTTTTGTCTGGGAGGGTGCTTCCATGCAAGAGGTTTGGACTTTAACGAAAACTAATGTGATCTTTTCGCTCTATTACTAATCTTTTGATGGAGCTTATTACTCTTAGTGAGAATAACATGTATATCTCTGGGAGGTTGAAAGTCATGCTTGTGGTCTTCAGGAGGACTAAAGAACACATGGTTCATCAGTTCTTGGAGATGCTGTTGCAGGTTTGCTGCTTTTGTAGTCCTCTCCAAGAATTTGTTTGGTCACTTTATGTTTTTAGTTCATTGGTGCTTTTTGCAATTACTATCAAGCTCTTTCTGTAGCAGGTGTAGAGTTCCAAATTACTTTCATTTCAGAACTCAAGCTTGGAGGTAAAAGAGAGGATATGTATGTACATCAGTAAAATAGATGCAACAAAAAGACCGCTGTTTTTGAAGAGCAAAACATCTAATGATTAAGTACTAACATGATCTCTCTTCTTTCTTTTTTTTGGTGGAAGGATTCAAGGAGATGCTCTTACTAAAATGAGTGACACATTTAATAGTTACTATTTTTTTATTTTTTTTTTGTTGAGAAGAAAGGGATATCATGCTAGTACTCCCTCAGTCCCTAATTACTTGTCCACGTTTGAATTGACACACCAATTAAGAAAACAATTATTGACATAGTGCATTTATTATTTTACCCCTATTAATTATGAAGTGGATGAATTAAAAATTTAAGATTTTTAAGAAGTTCTACTTTTTTCAAAATTAATTAATTGAGGGTATAATAGGTAAGAAAATGTTGTCCTTTTCTTTGTTTGTCAGAAGGGACAAGTAAAAAAGAAAAATTGGACAAGTAATTAGGCACAAATGGAGTACTTAATTATTTAGATATCTTGTTCTTCAAATAGGCAGTCCTTTTGATAGACGCAAAATCTAGAGAAGGAACTCACCTCAATGGAGTAGGCAATCTACCCCACGGAGACAACTTTACTGTCACTCCAAGACTCAGCAGTGGAGGAAAAAAAATTGGAAAAGAAAGATAATGCATGTATGGAGATCTGTGTATTCACACAGGTATGTCAGTTTATTTATTGGCCTTTTGATCAGTGCATTCATACAGGGGTGTGTGTGTGTGTGAGATTGTTTGTTAAGGTAAAGCTCTTTAAAGTTTCAAGACTGAGTCCCAAAGCAAAATTTATTACTTGTAGGTTAGTCATTAAAATTTAGATATTCACAAATTATATAAACTACAAATTGCAATATTTCTCAAATCAATATGGTGAAGTGTTAGTTAAAGTTCATGTAATTCAACTTTAGAGAAACAAAACGTGACAAGCATTTCTGATGAAACCAGGAGCAGTGACCTTATCTTCTCTAGTTTCTGCTTTATTTTTGTTTGTTGTAAGAGAAAGTGGACATTAACGGCTTAATATCTGAATCAGTGAAGCAAAAACATGTTGCTTCTGAAAATGGAGGAAAACAGAAACATAATGAGTTTATTCATATCACCATCAAATGACATATGAAGTACTGCTAAAAACAATACTTCCAGATAGAGGTACTGGGGAGGTCATTCATACACAATTTTATTTTTTATTTTTTGCACTAGTATGATCCGCTTTTGTTACTGCTGATACACTTGGTATCTCTTAAATGCATCATGTTAGGCATTTTTGGACTGATTCTTCTTCTCACGAAGCTGTTTTATCACCTTAGCAACTCCATCCATATGTTCCTCTCTTAGCAATGTTATATTCTCACGAAGACTATTCACCTTCTTCCTCAAATTCTCCCCAATTTTTTTGCCAAATATCACTTCTTTGATAGTCTCAGCTATATAGCCTCTATGAAGCTTCCCATTTCCATCTCTCGCGATTTCCGTGGCTATTCCGATCTCCACAACCAATCTAGCATTTATAGGCTGATCCGAGCAAAAGTTTATCGGCAGAGCTATGATTGGAACACCAAACTCTATGCTTTCAAGTGTGGAATTCCACCCACAGTGTGTTACAAATGCTCCAATACTTGCATGCTTCAGTATTTTTGCCTGTGGAACCCATCCTTCAACTATCCTCCCCCTTTCTCCAATTCTTTCAAGAAATCCTTGAGGAAGTACCTCTTCAAGTCTGACAACTTGTTCTCCTCTTGGAAACCTTACAACCCATATGAAATGAACATTGCTAACCTCTAACCCGTAAGCTACCTCTTCCATTTCTTCCTTTGTCATGACACACTCACTCCCAAATGAGACATACACAGTTGAATGCTCCTTATTCTTCCCTATCCATTTAATGAGTTCTGTTTCCTCGATATCCTCTTCATCTTCAAGATCTTGAATTACTACTCCAGTAGGCAGAATGTTTCCTTGTCCTATTTCAGAAAGATAATCTAGATACTTTGCATCTATTGCTCTGGAGCTATTCAGCAGCATGATATTCTCACCTCCTTCCTCCACTTCAAGCTCAATATGACGCTCTATCTCTTGCTCATAATCCTTTAGATAGAGTGCTGTGAAAGGGAACTCCACCCCTGGTTTGAGCTGTAAATGGCCAAAATAACAACACGTAGCTGCACTCGCAATACAATATCTTATTGCTGGGATGTTGAGACTAGATGCAGCCCTTACTGCCCATGGTTGCATTATATCAAATACTAACACATCAGGTTTTTGATCTTTCAGGATTTGGTGAAATTGTGGTTTTTCCATCGTGAGGGCTTTGTAGAGGGTGGATTGAAGATGAAATGGGAGGCCATTTGTTGTGTGGTAATGAGGAGGAAGTTCAGGCAAATCTTGTAAATGGAATTCCACTAGCTGAATTGAACAAGAGTACTTGTGTGGGATTTTCTTCTTGATGTAACTAAGATTAATGGGAGTTGAACAAAAATCAATGAAAAAGCCCCTATCTGAGAGCTTCTTGGCTAGCTCAAGGAAAGGTGTGAAGTGTCCATAAGCTAAGTATGGAAACATTAGAACTCTCAAATTTGTTGTTTCATGTCCTACAGCCATGACTTCTCTCTGTGTTGTTTTTTCTTTTTTGGTGTGTGTGAAAGTCATTATGTAATGAAAGCTCTTTATAGAATTATAAGATACAGAAGCACATGCTTGCACGAGTCCAATATATATTACTCACTCCGTCTTAATTCATGTAACACTTGTTAAAGTTTAGAGAGTCACTATGTCTTCATCCTTTTTTATCGATTCCAATAAATGACATATTTCTATATTTAGTAGTGTAATATCTCAATTTGTTTGAAATTTTTTGTTTTGCTTTTTAGTCCGTTTAAAAAATAATGAAACATTTCCTTTTTATCATTTTTTTAGAAGTGGCATATTTAAGATTAAAAAGATTAAAAGTTTTCTTTAATTTTTTAAACCCCATATCAAATCAAAATAAGTTATACCAATTGAAAATGGAGGGAGTAATATAATTTTAAAATATTCATTTTTATCTTTTAGTAATATAATTAATAGCCACAGTAGTATTTATAACTTATTTTAAATTACAAATTCAAACAGAATAAATTTTTTTATATTTTACTTTCAGTCAAATTATATCATACAAAATAATATATTGAAACGGCCCCTTGAGCCCATCAAACTACTTAACAATCTTTAATCTTGTATTTCGAAAATTCAAAATCTATATAAATATATATACTAAAATTAATTAAAGAAAAAACACTTCCTTTAGTCCATATTTAGTAAATTATTGAAATATGACACATCGTTAAAGATTTTTTCTTTCTAAGCATATATATCAAAGACTCTTTTCACTTGTATTCTTTTGATTATTTTCCAATTTAGAAATGTAAAGTAGAAACCTATAAAGCCCAACAATTCTCTCGAACTTAATTTACTTATTTTAAATTATAAAAAAAATTGCAATAATTCACCTAATTTGAACTAAAGAAAGTATATATAATGTAATCTTTTATCAAAAAAATTGTGCAGAATTGGATAGAAAAAATGCAACACAACAGAAGAGTTTGCTCCACTAAGTAAATATACACAACTATTGTGGTCCATTTCGATTTTCTCCCCGCTCAAGAAGGAAGATCTGACGCCGAGCTCTGGAAGATTGTAGTGAACATTTCTATTATGAAATCAACCTTTATTTCTCTCCGTACAACTTTATTTATTTCCTTCTTTAATAAAAAATAATTTTTGTTTTTACTAAATCTCAAAAATTAATTTTAACTTAAAATTATCTCAAAATTAAAGAGAAAAATATATACCTTTGCCACCTCGTAAAAGTACATTTAGATACATGTATAAAAATACAATTAGATACATGTATATTTCAATAGTAATTATTATATTTAGATGTATAGCTTACACAAAGACAATTTAATGAAACTTTAAATGCATGATTTCATTGTTAGGATGAAGACAAAATGTAGCCCCACAGCTAAATAATTAATTACTCCTCCCTTTTTTCAAAATATTTGTCCTACATATTTATTTGGTCATTCATATATCTTGTCTTAATAATGAACGTAAAAGAAATTGATAAGATATATATCTAAATAATTTATATACTACTCAAAAATAAATAAGCAAAAATACGTTGATTATATAAGTTTGGAGATTCTAATAATTTTAGTTTTATCATAGGGAGAGACAATACTATTGCTGAGATGATACCTTTCATATAAAATGCTCATATGAATAGATCCTATTAAAGTATTTTAAATTTAGAACGAATATCTGATCTACGAATTTATTCTAATTATCAACGAATATTGCAAACTTTAGGTGGAGTAAGAATTATAATTGTTTCTACTTCTTGAGGTATAATGACAAATCGAGAGGCTCAATTAGAAAAAAGTATGTTAATTTTTATACGTTATATCTAAAAAAAGCATCTCGATTCATGCACGTTTTGAGGGATATCATGCTTTCAAGAGATATAGTTTAGGTGATCCATCCTAATATTAGCTTTAGTAGTTAATTTTACTATTCGATCGAGCTCATATCTTCGAATTGCAAAAGAAGTTCAAATCAAGAATTCAACTACCTTCTTTTGCTAATAAATGGGTATCAAATCTTAATAGACAGAGCTACCTATATGTTACAGTTATTTGTCCATGTTGGTCTAGTCATGGATAAATATCTGAGAAAGATTCAATGGGAATACCATGTACAATGTTTTTCCTGACGCAATGAATAAGGTTGTAATGGACGTTCATGAAAAATATCCATGGATTATAGCACAAAAAAATTTAAAAAATATCTGGTTTTTTTCCTGCTTTGGGGCTCGTTTGAACTTGAAAATGCGTTTTTTGGCCCTTCAAGACTAGCTAATGCCATTAATAAGGTTGTAACGGACATCCATGAAAAATTTTAGCAAAAAACTCTGCAATCCCGAATCACCAAAAATTCATGGACTATAACACATGAAAATAGGCAAAATTTGATATTTCCTGCTTTGGGGATCGTTTGAACTTTAAAATTGGCCCGTTTACCCCTCGAGACACAACGGCCAAAACGTCTCATTTTCTAGGTCAAACGAGCCTCGAAGCAGGTGTATCCCATTTTATCGATTTTGTGTACTACAATCCATGGATTTTTGGTGATCCAAAATTTCGACATTTTTTTTGCCCAAATTTTTTGTGGACGTCCGCTACGAAGTTATCTATAGAGGTAGTTGGCCTTGATGACCAAAACGAACCATTTTGAAGGTCAAACGAGCCCCGAACAGGTAAACCCCTATTTTACCGATTTTCGTGTGCTATAGTCCACGATCTTTTTTGGTAATCCAGAATTCCAACGTCTTTTTTTCCCTAATATTTCATGGATGTCGGGTAAGACGTTAGCTATGGAACTAGTTGGCCTCGCGGCTAAAACGATCCATTTTGAAGGTCAAACGAGCCCCGAAGCAAGTATAACCCCCCCCCCCATTTTGCCGATTTTTGTGTGCCATAGTCCATGGACTTTTGGTGATTCACAATTCCGACGTCTTTTTTGCCTAAATTCTTTGTGGACGTCTGTTAAGACGTTAGCTATGGAGTCAGTTGGCCCTGACGGCCAAAATGAACAATTTCAAGGCCAAACGAGCCCCAAGAAGGTAAACCCCTCATTTTGTCAATTATCGTGTGCTATAGTCCATGATCATTTTTGGTCATTGGGAATTTTGATGTGTTTCTATGTCCAAATTTTTTGTGGATGTCCGTTAAGACTTTAGCTATGGATTCAGTTGGCCCTGACGCCCAAAACGTCTCATTTTGAAGGTCAAATGAGCCTCGAAGCAGGTAATTCCAAAATTTTATCAATTTTCGTGTACTATAGTCCATGGATTTTTGGTGTTCCAAAATTCCGACGTCTTTTTTCTCAATTTTTTCGTGAATGTCCTTAAGACCTAAGCTATGGATCCAGTTGGCCTTGACGTCAAAACGACTCATTTTCAAGGTCAAACAAGCCCCGAAGCAGGTATACCCCATTTTGCCACTTTTCTCGTACTATAGCCCATGGATTTCCGGTGATCCGAAATTTCGATGTCTTTTTTGCTCAATTTTTTTGGACGTCTGTTAAGACGTTAACTTTGGAGCCATTTGGCCATGACAGTCAAAACGGACCATTTTAAAGGTCAAAACGAGTCATAGAGCTGATAAACCCCTCATTTTATTGATTTTCCTGTGCTTTAGTTCACAATCTTTTTTCAATGGTCCTAAAATCCGACGTCTTCTTTTGCCTAAATTTTTTGTGGACGTCCGTTAAGATGTTAACTATGGATCTAGTTGTCCCTGACGGCCAAAAGATTGATTTTGAAGGTCAAAGGAGCACTGAAACAGGTAAACCCCCTATTTTGTCAATTTTCATGTGCTATAGTCTGTATTTTTGGTGATCCAAAATTTCTACGTCTTACTGCCCAAATTTTTCATGGACGTCCGTTAAGACGTTAAATAATGTGCCAATGGGACCTGACGTCCAAAATGACCCATTTTTAAGGTCAAATGAGCTCCGAGTTGGTATACCACATTTTACCAATTTTCGTATACTTTAGTTTATGGATTTTCGGTGATCCAGAATCTCAATGTCTTTTTTGCCCAATTTTTTTGTAGACATCCGTTAAGTCGTTATCAATGGATCAGTTGGACCTGAGAGCCAAAGCGAACTATTTTCTAGGTCAAACGAGTCAAGGAGTAGGGAAGCCCCTCATTTTGCCTATTTTCGTGTGCTATAGTCCATGATCTTTTTTGGTGATCCAAAATTCCGACGTCTTTTTTGCCATATTTTTTGTGGACGTCCGTTAAGACCTTACTTATGGAGCCACTTGGCCTTGATGTCCAAAACAATCCATTTTGAAGGTCAAATGAGCCCTGAAGAAGGTATATCCATTTTGGTAATTTTCGTGTACTATAATCCATGAATTTTTAGTAATATGGAATTTCGACGTCTTTTTTCTCCAAAATTTTCATGGATGTCCTTTAAGAGTTTATCTATGGAGCATGTTTTTTCTGACGGCCAAAATGGTCCATTTTCAAAGTCAAACGAGTCAAGAAGCAAGTATACCCCATTTTGTAAAGTTTCACGTACTACAGTCCATGTATTTTTGTCGATTTGAAATTCTGACGTCTGTTTTGCCTAAAAAAAATTTGGACAACCGTTAAGATGTTATCTATGGATCTATTTAGCTCTGACATCCAAAACAGATCATTTCGAAGGTCAAACAAGCCTCGAAGCAGGTAAATTCGTCATTTTGCTGATTTTCGTGTGCTATAGTCCAAGATCTTTTTTGGTGATCCAGAATTCCGACGTCTATTTTGCCCAAATTTTTTGTGGATGTATGATAAGACATTAGTTATGGATCATGTTGGCCTTGACGACAACCCATTTTGAAGGTCAAATGAGTCCAAAAGCAGGTAAGCCCCCTATTTTGCCGATTGTTGTGTGCTATAGTTCAAGGATTTTTGATGATTCTGAACTCCGACGTCCTTTTTGCCTTATTTTTTTGTGGACGTTTGTTAAGATGTTAACAAAGGAGTAAATTGGCCCTAACGGCCAAAATAGACCATTCTCGTTTGACCTTCCAAATGGGTCGGACGAGCCGTGATGGCCAACCGTATGCATAGACAAGGT
>NC_028641.1:77053669-77124815 GCF_001406875.1 Solanum pennellii
GGGCTCGTTTGACCTTCCAAATGGGTCGGACAAGCCGTGATGGCCAACCGTATACATAGACTAAATTTTTTGTGAACGTCCATTAAGACGTTATCTATGGAGTCAGTTGGACTTGACGGCCAAACAACCCATTTTGATGGTGAAACGAGCTCCAAAGCTGGTAAACCCCCCATTTTATCGATTTTTGTGTGCTATATAGTCTATGGATTTTCGGTGATCCAAACTTCTGACGTCGTTTTTGCCCAAATTTTCCGTGGACGTCTATTAAGTGTTAGCAATCAAGCTAGTTGGCCTTGATGGCCAAAATAGTGCATTTTGAAGGCCAAACAAGTTCCAAAGCTGGTATACCGCATTTTGCATATTTTCGTGTACTATAGTCCGTAGATTTTCGGTCATCTAGAATTCCGACCTATTTTTTGCTTAAATTTTTGTGGACGTCCGTTAAGACGTTAGTTATTGAGGTAGTTTGACCTGATGGCTAAAACATCCTATTTTGAAGGTCAAACGAGCTCCGAAGCAGGTAAACCCCCTATTTTGCTGATTTTTCTGTGCTATAGTCCATGAATTTTTGTTGGTTTGGAAGTCTAACATTTTTTTTGCCTAAGATTTTCGTTGACATTCGTTAGTACCTTAACTATGGATACAGTTGGCCTTGATGGTCACAACGACCTATTTTCAAGGTCAAACGATCCTCGAAGCAGGTATACCCCATTTTGCCGATTTTTGTGTACTATAGTCCATGAATTTTTGGTGATCTAGAGTTCTGACCTCTTTTTTGCCTAAATTTTTTTTGGACGTCCATTAAGAAGTTATCTATGGAGCTAGTTGGCCCTGACGGTCAAAACAGACCATTTTGAAGGTCAAACGAGCCCGAAGCAGGTAAACCCCTCATTTTGTTATTTTGTGTGCTATAGTCCAAGATCTTTTTTGGTGATCTCGAATTCTGACGTCTTTTTTGCCCAGAATTTTTTGTTGACTTCAGATAAGATTTTAGTCATTGAGCCACTAATCCTTGACGGTTAGAACGACCCATTTTGAGGGTCAAACAAACCCTGAAGCAGGTGAGTCCCCCATTTTGCTGATTTTGGTGTGTTGTAGTCCATGGATTGTTGGTGATCCAGAATTTCGATATCTTTTTTGCCTAAATATTCGTTGATGTCGGTTAACACATTAGCTATGAAACTTGTTGGCCCTGATGGCCAAAACAATCATTTTCAAGGTCAAACGAGCCCTGAAGAAGGTATACATATTTTGTTAATTTTTATGTACTATAATTTATGGATTTTTGGTGATCCGCCATTCCTACGCTTTTTCCCACAAATTTTTTGTAGACGTCTGTTAAGACGTTATCTATGGATCTAGGGTGCCCTAACAACCTATACACACCATTTTGAAAGTCAAACGATCCCCAAAGCAAGTAAATCACTCATTTTGTCAATTTTCGTGTGCTATAGTCCATGTTTATTTGGTGATTTGAAATTTTGATGTCTTTTTGCCCAGATTTTTTATGGATGTCCATTAAGACGTTAGATATGGAGCCAGATGGCGGACAACTAAAACAACCTATTTTGAAGATCAAACAAACCCCTAAGCATGTAAATTTCCCATTTTGCCAATTTTTATGTGTTATAGTCCATGGAATTTTGGTGATCTGGAATTTTGACGTCACAAAACTGGCAAAGACAGATTTAACGATTTTCATGTACTATATAGCCCATGTTTTTTCTATTCGAAAATCCCAAAATAAAATAACCGAAATTTTTCATGGACGTCCTTAAGACCTTAGAAATGGAACCAGTTCGTTCCGCAGAAAAAAATGGTGCATTTTCAAGTTCAAACGAGCTCCAAATCAGGCAAAAATATATTTTAACAATTTTCGTATGCTATAGAACATGAATTTTTTTTATCATGAAATCCTGAAAGAAAATGGCTGAAAGTTTACATGTACATCCGTTAAGAAATTTGAAATTGAATCAGTTCGTCCCACGGGGAAAATGGTGCATTTTAAAGTTCAAATGAGCTCCAAAGCAGATAAAGGCATATTTTATCGATTTTTGGTGCTATAGCCCATGATTTTTTTTAATTTGGAGATCTCAAAACAAAATGGTGAAATTTTTGGTGCTATAGCCTGTTCGTCCCGCGGGGAAATATGATGCATTTTCAAGTTCAAACGAGTCATAAAGCAAACAAAGGAAAATTTTACAATTTTCATGAGCTATAGCCCATGAATTTTTTTAATCCGGAAATCAATATAAAAATATTCGAAACATTTCATGGACGTCTGTTAAAACCTTAAAAATTGAACCTCTTCGTCCCTCAGAAAATATGGTGCATTTTAAAGTTCAAACGAGTCCTAAAGAGGGCATAGATAGATTTACCGTTTTTCGTGTGCTATAGCCCATGAATTTTTTTGATTCGGAAATCCTAAAATAAAATGGCTAAAATTTTTCATGGACGTCCTCTAATACCTTAGAAAAGGAACTAGTTCTTCTCGCGGGGGAAAATGGTGCATTTTAAAGTTCAAACAAGCCCTTAAGCAGACAAAGACAGATTTTACCGATGTTAATGTGCTAGCTTATGGATATTTTTTTATCTAAAAATCCCAAAACAAAATGCTTGAAAAATTTCATGGACGTCTATTAAGACATTAGAAATAGAACTCGTTCGTCTAGCAGGTAAAAATGGTGCATTTTCAAGTTCAAACGAGCCCTAAAGTAGGCAAAGATAGTTCTTACCGAATTTCGTGTGCTATAGCCCATGAATTTTTTTATCTAGAAATCCAAAAATAAAATGGCCAAAAATTTTCATTGATGTCATTTAAAACCTTAGAATGAAACCAGTTCGCCTGGCGAGAAAAAATGGAGCATTTTAAAGTTCAAACGAGCCCCAAAGAAGGCAAAGACAGATTCTGCCGATTTTCGTGTGCTATAGCCAATGATTTTTTTTAAATCTTGAATTTTCGAAACAAAATGGCTGAAAATTGAACGTCAATTAAGACCTTAGAAATGGAAACCCACAGGGAAAAAATGTGCAATTTCAAGTTCAAACGAGCCCAAGAGTAGAAAAATAAGATTTTACCAATTTTCGTGTGTTATAGACCATAAATTTTTTTAATCCGGAATTCCAAACAAAAAGGATGAAATTTTTCATAGATGCCTTTTAATACCTTAGAAATGGAACCAATTCCTCAAGTGGAAAAAAATGGTGCATTTTCAAGTTTAAACAAGCCCTAATGTAGGCAAAGGCTGGTTTTATAGATTTTCGTGTGCTATTATCCATTTTTTTAAATCCAAAAATCATGAAACAAAATTCCCAAAAATTTTCAAGAAAGACCTTAGAAATGAATCAGTTCATACCGCGGGGAAAAATGGTGCATTTTAAAGTTCAAACAAGCATCAAAGCAGGTACGTACATATTTTATCAATTTTCGTGTGCTATGGTCCATTGATTTTTTATTTTTCTGGATATCCCTAAACAAAATGGCCAAAATTTTCATGCACGTCCATTAAGACCTTAGAAATGAAACCAATTCGTTTGGCGGAGAAAAATGGTTTATTTTCAAGTTCAAGCGAGGGCTAAAGCAAACAATGGCAGATTTTCTCGATTTTCATGTGCTATAACCCATGAATTTTTTTAAATCCGGAAGTTCAAAACAAAATGGACGAAATTTTTCATGGACGTCCGTTAAGACCATAGAAATGAAGCCTGTTCGTCCCGCGGGGAAATATGATGCATTTTCAAGTTCAAACAAGCCCTAAATCAGAGAAAGACAGATTTTATCAATTTTCATGTGCTATATAACCCATGGATTTTGTTATTCAGAAATCCCAAAACAAACTGACCGTAATTTTTCATGAATGTCTATTAAGACCTTAGAAATGGAACCATTCGTCCCGCGGGGAATAATTATGCATTTTAAAGTTCAAACGAGTCATAAAGCAAACAAAGGAAAATTTTACAATTTTCATGAGCTATAGCCCATGAATTTTTTTAATCCGGAAATCAATATAAAAATATTCGAAACTTTTCATGGACGTCTGTTAAAACCTTAGAAATTGAACCACTTCGTCCCTCGGAAAAAATGGTGCATTTTAAAGTTCAAACGAGTCCTAAAGAGGGCAAATATAGATTTACCGATTTTCGTGTGCTATAGCCCATGAATTTTTTTGATTCGGAAATCCTAAAATAAAATGGCTAAAATTTTTCATGGACATCCTCTAATACCTTAGAAAAGGAACTAGTTCTTCTCGCGGGGGAAAATGGTGCATTTTAAAGTTCAAACAAGCCCTTAAGCAGACAAAGACAGATTTTACCGATGTTAATGTGCTAGCTTATGGATATTTTTTTATCTGAAAATCCCAAAACAAAATGCTTGAAAAATTTCATGGACGTCCATTAAGACATTAGAAATAGAACTCGTTCGTCTAGCAGGTAAAAATGGTGCGTTTTCAAGTTCAAACGAGCCCTAAAGTAGGCAAAGATAGTTCTTACCGAATTTCGTGTGCTATAGCCCATGAATTTTTTTATCTGGAAATTCAAAAATAAAATGGCCAAAAATTTTCATTGATGTCATTTAAAACCTTAGAATGAAACCAGTTCGCCTGGCGATAAAAAATGGAGCATTTTAAAGTTCAAACGAGCCCCAAAGAAGGCAAAGACAGATTCTGCCGATTTTCGTGTGCTATAGCCAATGATTTTTTTTAAATCTTGAATTTTCGAAACAAAATGGCTGAAAATTGAACGTCAATTAAGACCTTAGAAATGGAAACCCACAGGGAAAAAATGTGCAATTTCAAGTTCAAACGAGCCCAAGAGTAGAAAAATAAGATTTTACCAATTTTCGTGTGTTATAGACCATAAATTTTTTTAATCCGGAATTCCAAAACAAAAAGGATGAAATTTTTCATAGATGCCTTTTAATACCTTAGAAATGGAACCAATTCCTCAAGTGGAAAAAAATGGTGCATTTTCAAGTTTAAACAAGCCCTAAAGTAGGCAAAGGCTGATTTTATAGATTTTCGTGTGCTATTATCCATTTTTTTAAATCCAAAAATCCTGAAACAAAATTCCCAAAAATTTTCAAGGACGTCCGTTAAGACCTTAGAAATGAATCAGTTCATACCGCGGGGAAAAATGGTGCATTTTAAAGTTCAAACAAGCATCAAAGCAGGTACATACATATTTTATCAATTTTCGTGTGCTATGGTCCATTGATTTTTTATTTTTCTGGATATCCCTAAGCAAAATGGCAAAAATTTTCATGCACTCCGTTAAGACCATAGAAATGAAACCAATTCGTTTCGTGGAGAAAAATGATTTATTTTCAAGTTCAAGCGAGGGCTAAAGCAAACAAAGGCAGATTTTCTCGATTTTCGTGTGCTACCCATGAATTTTTTTAAATCCGGAAGTTTAAAACAAAATGGACGAAATTTTTCATGGACGTCCGTTAAGACCATAGAAATGAAGCCTGTTCGTCCCGCGGGGAAATATGATGCATTTTCAAGTTCAAACGAGCCCTAAATCAGGGAAAGACAGATTTTATCAATTTTCATGTGCTATATAACCCATGAATTTTTTTATTCAGAAATCCCGAAACAAAATGACCGTAATTTTTCATGAATGTCTATTAAGACCTTAGAAATGGAACCATTCGTCCCGCGGGGAATAATTATGCATTTTCAAGTTCAAACGAGTCATAAAGCAAACAAAGGAAAATTTTGCAATATTCATGAGCTATAGCCCATGAATTTTTTTAATCCGGAAATCAATATAAAAATATTCGAAACATTTCATGGATGTCTGTTAAAACCTTAAAAATTGAACCACTTCGTCCCTCGGAAAAAATGGTGCATTTTAAAGTTCAAACGAGTCCTAAAGAGGGCAAAGATAGATTTAGCGATTTTCGTGTGCTATAGCCCATGAATTTTTTTGATTCGGAAATCCTAAAATAAAATGGCTAAAATTTTTCATGGACATCCTCTAATACCTTAGAAAAGGAACTAGTTCTTCTCGCGGGGGAAAATGGTGCATTTTAAAGTTCAAACAAGCCCTTAAGCAGACAAAGACAGATTTTACCGATGTTAATGTGCTAGCTTATGGATATTTTTTTATCTGAAAATCCCAAAACAAAATGCTTGAAAAATTTCATGGACGTCCATTAAGACATTAGAAATAGAACTCGTTCGTCTAGCAGGTAAAAATGGTGCGTTTTCAAGTTCAAACGAGCCCTAAAGTAGGCAAAGATAGTTCTTACCGAATTTCGTGTGCTATAGCCCATGAATTTTTTTATCTGGAAATTCAAAAATAAAAGGGCCAAAAATTTTCATTGATGTCATTTAAAACCTTAGAATGAAACCAGTTCGCCTGGCGATAAAAAATGGAGCATTTTAAAGTTCAAACGAGCCCCAAAGAAGGCAAAGACAGATTCTGCCGATTTTCGTGTGCTATAGCCAATGATTTTTTTTAAATGTTGAATTTTCGAAACAAAATGGCTGAAAATTGAACGTCAATTAAGACCTTATAAATGGAAACCCACAGGGAAAAAATTTGCAATTTCAAGTTCAAACGAGCCCAAGAGTAGAAAAATAAGATTTTACCAATTTTCGTGTGTTATAGACCATAAATTTTTTTAATCCGGAATTCCAAACAAAAAGGATGAAATTTTTCATAGATGCCTTTTAATACCTTAGAAATGGAACCAATTCCTCAAGTGGAAAAAAATGGTGCATTTTCAAGTTTAAACAAGCCCTAAAGTAGGCAAAGGCTGATTTTATAGATTTTCGTGTGCTATTATCCATTTTTTTAAATCCAAAAATCCTGAAACAAAAATCCCAAAAATTTTCAAGGACGTCCGTTAACACCTTAGAAATGAATCAGTTCATACCGCGGGGGAAAATGATGCATTTTAAAGTTCAAACAAGCATCAAAGCAGGTACATATATATTTAATCAATTTTCGTGTGCTACGGTCCATTGATTTTTTATTTTTCTGGATATCCCTAAACAAAATGGCCAAAATTTTCATGCACGTCCGTTAAGACCATAGAAATGAAACCAATTCGTTTCGCGGAGAAAAATGGTTTATTTTCAAGTTCAAGCGAGGGCTAAAGCAAACAAAGGCAGATTTTCTCGATTTTCGTGTGCTATAACCCATGATTTTTTTTTAAATCCAGAAATCCAAAACAAAAGGGACGAAATTTTTTATGGACGTCCGTTAAGATCTAAGAAATGAAACTAGTTCGTCCCACGGGGAAAAATGATGCATTTGCAAGTTCAAACGAGCCCTAAATCAGGGAAAGACAGATTTTATCAATTTTCATGTGCTATATAACCCATGAACTTTTTTATTAAGAATTCCCGAAACAAAATGACCGTAATTTTTCATGAATGTCTATTAAGACCTTAGAAATGGAACCATTCGTCCCGCGGGGAAAAATTATGCATTTTAAAGTTCAAACGAGTCATAAAGCAAACAAAGGAAAATTTTGCAATTTTCATGAGCTATATAGCCCATGATTTTTTTTAATCCGGAAATCAATATAAAAATATTCGAAACTTTTCATGGACGTCTCTTAAAACCTTAGAAATTGAACCTCTTCGTCCCTCGGAAAAAATGGTGCATTTTAAAGTTCAAACGAGTCCTAAAGAGGGCAAAGATAGATTTACCGATTTTCGTGTGCTATAGCGCATGAATTTTTTTGATTCGGAAATCCTAAAATAAAATGGCTAAAATTTTTCATGGACGTCCTCTAATACCTTAGAAAAGGAACTAGTTCTTCTCGCGGGGGAAAATGGTGCATTTTAAAGTTCAAACAAGCCCTTAAGCAGACAAAGACAAATTTTACCGATCTTAATGTGCTAGCTTATGGATAATTTTTTATCTGAAAATCCCAAAACAAAATGCTTGAAAAATTTCATGAACATCCATTAAGACTTTAGAAATAGAACTCGTTCGTCTAGCAGGTAAAAATGGTGCATTTTCAAGTTCAAACGAGCCCTAAAGTAGGCAAAGACAGATCTTACCGAATTTCGTGTGCTATAGCCCATGAATTTTTTTATCTGGAAATCCAAAAATAAAATGGCCCAAAATTTTCATTGATGTCCTTTAAAACCTTAGAATGAAACCAGTTCGCCCGGTGAGAAAAATGGAGCATTTTAAAGTTCAAACGAGCCCCAAAGAAGGCAAAGACAGATTCTGCCGATTTTCGTGTGCTATAGCCAATGATTTTTTTTAAATCTGGAATTCCCAATACAAAATGGCTGAAAATTGAACGTCAATTAAGACCTTAGAAATGGAAACCCACAGGGAAAAATAGTGCAATTTCAAGTTCAAATGAGCCCAAGAGTAGAAAAAATAGATTTTACCAATTTCCTTGTGTTATAGACCATAAACTTTTTTAATTCAGAATTCCAAAACAAAAAGGATGAAATTATTCATAGATGTCTTTTAATACCTTAGAAATGGAACCAATTCCTCAAGTGGAAAAAAATTGTGCATTTTCAAGTTTAAACAAGCCCTAAAGTAGGCAAAGGCTGATTTTATAGATTTTCGTGTGCTATTATCCACTTTTTTAGATCCAAAAATCCTGAAATAAAATTTCCAAAAATTTTCAAGGACGGCCGTTAAGACCTTAGAAATAAATCAGTTCATACCGCGGGAAAAAATGGTGCATCTTAAAGTTCAAACAAGCATCAAAGCAGGCACATATATATTTTATCAATTTTCGTGTGCTATGGTCCATTGATTTTTTATTTTTCTGGATATCCCTAAACAAAATGGCCAAAAATTTTCATGCACGTCCGTTAAGACCTTATAAATGAAAACAGTTCGTTTCGCGGAGAAAAATGGTTTATTTTCAAGTTCAAGCGAGGGCTAAAGCAAACAAAGGCAGATTTTCTCGATTTTCGTGTGCTATAACCCATGATTTTTTTTAAATCCAGAAATCCAAAACAAAATGGACGAAATTTTTTATGGACGTCCGTTAAGATCTAAGAAATGAAACTAGTTCGTCCCACGGGGAAAAATGATGCATTTGCAAGTTCAAACGAGCCCTAAATAAGGGAAAGACAGATTTTATCAATTTTCATGTGCTATATAACCCATGGATTTTGTTATTCAGAAATCCCAAAACAAACTGACCGTAATTTTTCATGAATGTCTATTAAGACCTTAGAAATGGAACCATTCGTCCCGCGGGGAATAATTATGCATTTTCAAGTTCAAACGAGTCATAAAGCAAACAAAGGAAAATTTTACAATTTTCATGAGCTATAGCCCATGAATTTTTTTAATCCGGAAATCAATATAAAAATATTCGAAACTTTTCATGGACGTCTGTTAAAACCTTAGAAATTGAACCACTTCGTCCCTCGGAAAAAATGGTGCATTTTAAAGTTCAAACGAGTCCTAAAGAGGGCAAAGATAGATTTACCGATTTTCGTGTGCTATAGCCCATGAATTTTTTTTATTCGGAAATCCTAAAATAAAATGGCTAAAATTTTTCATGGACGTCCTCTAATACCTTAGAAAAGGAACTAGTTCTTCTCGCGGGGGAAAATGGTGCATTTTAAAGTTCAAACAAGCCCTTAAGCAGACAAAGACAGATTTTACCGATGTTAATGTGCTAGCTTATGGATATTTTTTTATCTGAAAATCCCAAAACAAAATGCTTGAAAAATTTCATGGACGTCCATTAAGACTTTAGAAATAGAACTCGTTCGTCTAGCAGGTAAAAATGGTGCATTTTCAAGTTCGAACGAGCCCTAAAGTAGGCAAAGATAGATTTACCGAATTTCGTGTGCTATAGCCCATGAATTTTTTTATCTGGAAATCCAAAAATAAAATGGCCAAAAATTTTCATTGATGTTCTTTAAAACCTTAGAATGAAACCAGTTCGCCCGGCGAGAAAAAAGGAGCATTTTAAAGTTCAAACGAGCCCCAAGGAAGGCAAAGACAGATTCTGCCAAATTTCGTGTGCTATAGCCAATGAATTTTTTAAATCTGGAATTCCCGAAACAAAATGGATGAAAATTGAACGTCAATTAAGACCTTAGAAATGGAAACCCACAGGGAGAAATAGTGCAATTTCAAGTTCAAACGAGCCCAAGAGTAGAAAAAATAGATTTTACCAATTTCGTGTGTTATAGACCATAAACTTTTTTAATCCGGAATTCCAAAACAAAAAGATGAAATTATTCATAGATGTCTTTTAATACCTTAGAAATGGAACCAATTCCTCAAGTGGAAACAAATGGTGCATTTTCAAGTTTAAACAAGCCCTAAAGTAGGCAAAGGCTGATTTTATAGATTTTCGTGTGCTATTATCCATTTTGTTAGATCCAAAAATTCTGAAACAAAATTTCCAAAAATTTTCAAGGAAGTCCGTTAAGACCTTAGAAATGAATCAGTTCATACCGCGGGGAAAAATGGTGCAATTTAAAGTTCAAACAAGCATCAAAGCATGCACATACATATTTTATCAATTTTCGTGTGCTATGGTCCATTGATTTTTTATTTTTCTGGATATCCCTAAACAAAATGGCCAAAAATTTTCATGCACGCCCGTTAAGACCTTTGAAATAAAACCAGTTCGTTTCGCGGAGAAAAATGGTTTATTTTCAAGTTCAAGCGAGGGCTAAAGCAAACAAAGGCAGATTTTCTCGATTTTCGTGTGCTATAACCCATGAATTTTTTTAAATCCGGAAATTCTAAACAAAATGGACGAAATTTTTCATGGACGTCCGTTAAGACCTAAGAAATGAAACTAGTTCGTCCCACGGGGAAAATGATGCATTTTCAAGTTCAAACGAGCCCTAAATCAGGGAAAGCCAGAAATAAAATGGCAGAAATTTTTAATTGACGTTCTTTTAGACCTTAGAAATGGAATCAGTTCGTCTCGCGAGGAAAAGTGCTGCATTCTAAAGTCTAAACGAGTCCCAAAGTAGGCAAAGACAGACTTTACTGATTTTTGTGTGCTATAGCCCATTAATTTTTTTTTATCTGAAATTCCCCCAAAAAAATGGCTGATTTTTTTATAAACGTCTGTTAGGATCTTAAAGATGGAACCAGTTCGTCCCGCAGGGAAAAATGGTGCAGTTTCAAGTTCAAACAAGCCCAAAAGTGGGCAAAGATAGGTTTTATCAATTTTTGTGTGCTATAGCCCATGATCTTTTTAATTTGGAAATCCCAAAACAAAATGGCTGAAATTTTTCATGGATGTCCATTACGACGTTAGAAATGGAAACAATTCGTTCCGTAGGGAAAAATGGTGCATTTTCAAGTTCAAACGAGCCCCAAAGTAGGCAAAGACATATTTTATCGATTATTGTGTGCTATTGCCCAAGTAATTTTTTAAATTCGAAAATCCTGAAACAAAATACCCAAAATGTTTCAAGGAAGTCCATTAAGACTTTTGAAATGGAATCGGTTCATCCTGCGGGAAAAATGGTGCATTTTCAAGTTCAAACGTGCTCCGAAGTAGGCAAAGACAGATTTTAAAAAAAAATTTGTACTATAGCCCATATATTTTTTATTTTTCAAAAATCCCTGATCAAATTGACCGACATTTTTCGTGAACGACCGTTAAGATATTATAAATGAAACAAGTCGAACCGCAGGGAAAGTGGTGCATTTTCAAGTTCAAACTAGCCTAAAGCAGGCAAAGACAGATTTTATTGATTTGCGTGTGCTAAAGCCTATGGATCTTTTTTTATCCAAAAAATCCGCAACAAATTGACAGAAATTTTTCACGGACGTCCGTTAAGAAATGGAACCAGTTCATCCACGGAAAAAAAGTTGCATTTAGAAGTTCAAATGAGCCCGAAGCAGGCAAAGATAGATTTACCGATTTTCGTGTGATATATCCCATGAACTTTTTTTAATTCAAAAATCTCAACATAAAATGACTGAAATTTTTCATGGCCGTCCATTGAAACCTTAGAAATGGAACCAGTTCATTCCACGGAGGAAAATGGTGCATTTGAAAGTTCAAACAAGACCTTAAGCAAGTAAAGACAGATTTCACCGATTTTTGTGTGCTATAGCTCATGGATATTTTTTTGATCTAGAAATCACAAAACAATATGGTTGAAATTTTTCATAGACGTCCATTAAGACTTTAGAAATGGATTAGTTCGTCTCACAGGGAAATGAAAATAGTTCGTCTCGCGAGGAAATATTTAGCATTTTCCAGTTCAAATGAATTCCAAAGCAGGAAAAGACAGATTTTATCCATTTTCATTTGTTATAACCTATGAATTTTTTTTATCCAGAAATTCCTCAATAAAATGACACAAATTTTTTATGAACGTCTTTTAAGACCTTCGAAATGGAATTAGTTCGCTCCGCGAGGAAAAATTATGCATTTTCATGTTCAAACGAGTCCCAAAGCAGAGAAAAACATATTTTACGATTTTCATGTGCTATAACCCATTATATTTTTTAAAACATGGAAATCAAGAAACAAAATGGACAAAATTTTTATGTACTTCTGTTAAGACCTTAGAAATGAAACTAGTTCATCACGCGAGAAAAAATGGTGCATTTTAAAGTTTAAACGAGCCACAAAACAAACAAAGATAGATTTATCGATTTTCTATGTTATAGCTCGTTTATATTTTTAATTCAGAAATCTCAAAACAACATGACCAAAATTTTTCATGAACGTCCAACTAATATTAGAAATGGAACCATTTCGTCCCGCGGGGGTGAATGGAGCATTTTAAAGCTCAAACAAGCCCATAAGCACGTAAAAACAGATTTTACCGATTTTCGTGTGCTATAGCCCATGCATTATTTTTAATCTGGAAATCTCAAAACAAAATGTTTAAAAATTTTCATGGATATCCATTAAAACTTTAGAAATGGAACTAGTTCTTCCCGCAGGGAAAAATTATGTATTTTCAAGTTCAAACTAGCCCAAAGCAGGCAAAGACAGATCTTATCAATATATTTGTGTGCATAGCCCATGAATATTTTTTGATCCAAAAATTGAGAAATAAAATGGCAGAAATTTCGAATTGATGTCCTTTAAGACCTTAGAGATGAAACCAGTTCATCCCGTGGGGAAAACTGGTACATTCAAAAGTTCAAACGAGCCCCAAAGTAGGCAAAGACAAATTTCACTGATTTTCTTGTACTATAGTCCATGAATTTTTTGGATCTGGAATTCCCTAAAAAAATGGCTGAATTTTTTTATAAACATGTGTTAGGATCTTATAAATGGAACTAGTTCATTCCGCAGGGAAAAATGGTGCAGTTTCAAGTTCAAACGAGCTCAAAAGTAGACAAAGACAGATTTTATCAATTTTTGTGTGCTATATAGCCCATGAATTTTTTTAATTCAAGAAACCCGACACTAAATTGCTAAAAATTTTCATAGATGTTCATTAAGACTTTAGAAATGGAACCAATTCATCCTGTGGGAAAAAATGGTGCATTTTCAAGTTCAAACGAGCCCCAAAGCAGGCAAACATATATTATCGATTATTGTGTGCTATTGTCCAAGTAATTTTTTTAATTCGAAAATCTTGAAATAAAGTTCCCGAAATATTTCAAGGACGTCCGTTAAGAACTTAGAACTGGAATCAGTTCATCATGCGGGGAAAAATGGTGCATTTTCAAGTTCAAACGAGCTCCAAAGGAGGCAAAGACAAATTTTACAAATTTTCATGTGCTATAGCCCATGTATTTTTTATTTTCAAGAAATCCTTAATCGAAATGGATGAAATTTTTCATGGACGTCTATTAAGACCTTAGAAATGGAAATAGTTCATCCCGCGAGGAAAAATGGTGCATTTTAAAGTTTAAACGAGCCACAAAGCAAGCAAAGATAGATTTATCGATTTTCTATGTTATAGCTCATTCATATTTTTAATTCGAAAGTCTCAAAACTAAATGCCCAAAATTGTTCATGAACGTCCGAATAGACATTAGAAATGGAACCAATTCGTCTCGCGGTGGAGAATGGTGCATTTTAAATTTCAGACAAGCCCTTAAACAGACAAGGGCAGATTTTATTGATTTTCATGTGCTATAGCCCATGAATTTTTTTTAATTCGGAAATCCGGAAACAAAATGGACGAAATTTTTTGTGGACGTCCGTTAAGACCATAGAAATGAAACCACTTCGTCTCGCGAGGAAATATAAAGTATTTTCCAGTTCAAATGAATCCCAAAGCAGGAAAAGACAGATTTTATCCATTTTCATGTGCTATAGCCCATAGATTTTTTTTTAATTCAGAAATTCCTAAATAAAATGACAGAAAATTTTCATTAACGTCCATTAAGACGTTAGAAACGAAATTAGTTAGTTTCGCGGGGAAAATTTTTACATTTTCAAGTTCAAACGAGTCCCAAAGCAGAGAAAGACAAAATTTACGATTTTCATATGCTATAACCCATATTTTTTTTTACAATTGGAAATCAAGAAACAAAATGGAAAATTTTTTTATGTACGTCTCTTAAGACCTTAGAAATGGAAGTAGTTCATCCCGCGAGAAAAAATGGTGCATTTTAAAGTTTAAACGCGATATAAAGCAAGCAATGATAGATTTATTGATTTTCTATGTTATAGCTCATTTATATTTTAATTCGGAAATCTCGAAACAACATGACCAAAATTTTTCATGAACGTCCAAATAAACATTAGAAATGGAACCAGTTCATCCCGCGAGGGAGAATGGAGCATTTTAAAATTCAAAGAAGCCCTTAAGCAGGCAAAGACAGATTTTACTGATTTTCGTGTGCTAAAGCCCATGAATTATTTTTTATTGGAAATCTCAAAACAAAATGGTTAAAAAATTTCATGGATGTCCATGGAGAATTTAGAAGTGGAACTAGTTCGTCCCGCAGGGAAAAATTGTGTTAGTTCAAACTAGCCCAAAGCAGGCAAAGACAGATCATATCAATATTCGTGTGCATAGCCCATGAATTTTTTTATCCAGAAATTCAGAAATAAAATGACAGAAATTTTTAGTTGATGTCCTTTGAGACCTTAGAAATGGAACCAGTTCATCCCGTGGGAAAAGTGGTGCATTCTAAAGTTCAAACGAGCCCCAAAGTAGGCAAAGTCAGATTTTATCGATTTTCGTGTGCTATAGCCCATGAATTTTTTTGATCTTTAATTTCCAAAAAAAAATGGCTGAATTTTTTTATAAACGTGTGTTAGGATCTTATAAATGGAACTAGTTCGTTCCGCAGGAAAAAATGGTGTAATTTCAAGTTCAAACGAGCTCAAAAATAGGCAAAGACAGATTTTATCAATTTTTTTGTGCTATAGCCCATGAATTTTTTTAATTCAAAAATCTCGAAATAAAATTGCTGAAATTTTTCATGGATGTCCATTAAGACTTTAGAAATGGAATCAATTCGTCCCGTAGGGAAAAATGGTGCATTTTCAAGTTCAACCGAGCACCAAAAGAGGGAAAACATATATTATCGATTATCGTGTGCTATTGCCCAAGTAATTTTTTTAATTCGAAAATCCTACAATAAAATTACCGAAATATTTCAAGGACGTCCATTAAGACCTTAGAAATGAAATTAGTTCATCCTGCAGGGAAAAATGGTGCATTTTCAAGTTCAAACGAGCTCCAAAGGAGGCAAAGATAATTTTTATCAATTTTCATGTGCTATAGCCCATATATTTTTTATTTTCCAGAAATCCTTAGTCAAAATGGCTGAAATTTTTCGTGGACGTCTGTTAAGACATTAGAAATGGAACGAGTTCGTTCCGTGGGAAATTGGTGCATTTCAAGTTCAAACGAGTCTAAATCAAGCAAAGACAGATTTTATCGATTTGTGTGTGCTAAACCGTATAGATTTTTTTTTTTGATCCAGAAAAACCGCAACAAATTGATGGAAATTTTTCATGGACGTCCGTTAAGACCTTAGGAATGGAACCAATTCGTCCCGCAAAAAAAATGGTGCATTTCAAAGTTCAAACGATCCCTAAAGCAGGCAAAGATAGATTTACCAATTTTCGTGTGATATATCACATTGATTTCTTTTATTCGAAAATCTCAAAACTAAATGGCCGAAATTTTTCATGACCGTCCGTTAAGACCTTAGAAATGGAATCAGTTCGTCCCACGGTGAAAAATGGTGCATTTTAAAGTTCAAACAAGTCCTTAAGCAGGCAAAGATAGATTTTATCGATTTTCGTGTGCTATAGCTAATGGATAAATTTTTGATCTGGAAATCGCAAAACAAGATGGTCAAAATTTTTCATGGACATCCATTAAGAATCTAGAAAGGGATTAGTTCGTCCCACAAGGAATATGGTGCTTTTTCAAGTTTCAACGAGCCCTAAATAAGGCAAAGACAGGTTTTTTCCTATTTTTGTATGCTTATAGCCCATAGATTTTCTATCTAGAAATTCCAAAAGAAAATAGCCAAAAGGTTTCATGAATGTCCGTATACGCCTTAGAAATGGAACTAGTTCGTCCCGCATGGAAAAATGGTGAATTTTTGAAAGTTCAAACGAGCTCAAAGCAGGCAAGGACAGATTTTACTGATTTTCGTGTGTTACAGCCCATGATTTTTTTTTAATTCGGAAATCCGGAAACAATTTGGACGAAATTATTCATGAACGTTCTTTAAGACCATAGAAATGAAACCAGTTCGTCTCTTGAGGAAATATAGAGCATTCTCCAGTTCAAATGAATCCAAAAGAGGGAAAGACAGATTTTATCCATTTTCATGTGTTATAGCCTATGATTTTTTTTTATCCAGAAATTCCTAAATAAAATGACAGAAATTTTTCAGGAACGTCCATTAAAACCTTCGAAATGAAATTAGTTCGTTCCGCGGAGAAAATTATGCATTTTCAAGGTCAAATTAGTTCCAAAGCAGAGAAAGACAGATTTTACGATTTTCTTGTGCTATAACCCATGATTTTTTTAAAAAATTTGGAAATCAAGAAAAAAAATGGACAAAATTTTTATGTACGTCTGTTAAGACCTTAGAAATGGAACTAGTTCATCCCGCGAGGAAAAATGGTGCATTTTAAAGTTTAAACGAGCCACAAAACAAGCAAAGATAGATTTATTGATTTTCTATGTTATAGCTCATTCATATTTTTAATTTGGAAATCTCAACACCACATGACCAAAATTTTTCATTAACGTCCAAATAAACATTAGAAGTGGAACCAGTTCATCCCGCGGGGGAGAATGTAGCATTTTAAAGTTCAAACAAGCCCTTAAGCAGGCAAAGACAGGTTTTACCGATTTTCGCATGCTATAGCCCATGAACTATTTTTGATCTGGAAATCTCAAAGCAAAATGGTTAAAATTTTCATGGATGCCCATTAAAACTTTAGAAACAGAACTAGTTCGTCTCGCAGGGAAAAATAGTGTATTTTCAAGTTCAAACTAGCCCAAATCAGGCAAAGGCAGATCTTATCAATATTTGTGTGCATAGACCATGAATATTTTTTGATCCAGAAATTCAGAAATAAAATGGCAGAAATTTTTAACTGATGTCCTTTAAGACCTTAGAAGTAGAACCAGTTCATCCCGTGGGAAAAAGTGGTGCATTCTAAAGTTCAAACGAGCCCCAAAGTAGGCAAAGACAGATTTTACTGATTTTTATGTGCTATAACCCATGAATTTTTTTTGATATGGAATTCCCGAAAAACAAATGGCTGAATTTTTTATAAACGTGTATTAGGATCTTATAAAAGGAACTAGTTCATTCCGCAGGGAAAAATGGTGCAGTTCCAAGTTCAAACGAGCTCAAAAGTAGGCAAAGACAGATTTTATCAATTTTTGTGTGCTATAGCCCATGAATTTTTTTAATTCAGAAATTCTGAAACTAAATTGCTGAAATTTTCCATGGATGTCCATTAAGATCTTAGAAATGGAACCAATTCGTTCGGAGGGGAAAATGGTGCATTTTCAAGTTCAAACGAGCCCCAAAGCAGACAAAAACATATATTATTGATTATATTGTGCTATTGCCCAAGTAATCTTTTTAATACAAAAATCTTGAAACAAAATTCCCTAAATATTTCAAGGACGTTAGTTAAGACCTTAGAAATGGAATCAGTTCATCCTGCCGGGAAATATGGTGCATTTTTAAGTTCAAACGAGCTCCAAAGGAGGAAAAGACAGGTTTTACCAATTTTCCTATGCTATAACTCATATATTTTTTATTTTATGGAAATCCCTAAAAATAAAATGACCGAAATTTTTCATGAGCGTCCATTTAGACATTAGATATCGAGCCAGTTCATTTCAAAGGGGAAATGGTGCATTTTCAAATTCGAACGAGCCGTTAAGAAAGCAAATACAGATTTTATCAATTTTCATGTGCTATAGCTCATGGATTATTTTTTGCCCAAAAAATACGAAACAAAACGGCTAATATTTTTCATAGACGTCTGTTAAGACCCTCGAAATGGAACCAGTTCATTTCGCGGGGAAAATGGTGTTTTTTCAGGTTCAAAACAAGCCCAAAGCACGCAAAGACATATTTTATTGATTTTCGTGTGTTATTTCCCAAGTTAATCGAAAAATCATGAAACATAATTCCTAAAATGTTTCAAGGACGTCCGTTAAGACTTAAGAAATGGAACCAGTTCATCCCGTGGGAAAATATGGTGCATTTTCCAGTTCAAACGAGCCCCAAAGCAGGGAAAGGTCAATTTTATCAATTTTCATGTGCTATAACCCATGGATTTCTTTATCGGAAAATCCCCCAAAAAATGGCCGATAAGTTTCATTAACGTCCGTCAAGAACTTAGAAACGAAACTAGTTCCTCCCGCGTGGAAAAATTGTACATTTTCAAGTTCAAACGAGTCTCAAAGCGAACAAAGGCAGATTTTACGATTTTCATGTGCTATAACCCATGAATTATTTTTTATTCGGAAATCAAGAAATAAAATGGCCAAAATTTTTCATGGACGTCTGCTAAAACCTTAGAAATGGAACCACTTCGTCCCGCGGTAAAAACTGGTGCATTTTAAAGTTCAAACGAGCACCAAAGCAGGCAAAAATAGATTTACCTATTTTTGTGTGTTATAGCCCATAAATTTTTTGATTTGAAAATCCCAAAATAAAATGATCAAAGTTTTCATCGACATCCGTTAAGATCTTAGATATCAAACAGTTCGTCCCGCGGGGAAAATGGTGCATTTTAAAGCTCAAACAAGCCCTTAAGCACACAAAGACAAATTTTACTAATTTTCATGTGCTATAGCTATGATATTTTTTAATTTGGAAATTCTGAAACAAAAAGGTGGAAATTTTTCATGGACGTCCATTAAGTCTTTAGAAATGGAACCAGTTCATCCCATAGGGAAAAATGGTGCATTTACAAGTTCAAACGAGCCCCAAAGCAGGCAAAGACAGATCTTACCGATTTTCATGTGTTATAGCCCATAAAAAATTTTATCCAAAAATCCAGAAATAAAACGGCCAAAAATTTTCATTGACATCTTTTAAGACCTCACAAGTTCGTCTCGCAGGAAAAATGGTCTATTTTTAAGTTCAAACGAGCCCCAAAGCTGGCAAAGACAAATTTTATCCATTTTCATGTGCTACAGCCCATGATTTTTTTGGCCAGGAATTTTCGAAATAAAATGGCTGAAATTTTTTCATAACCGTCCATTAAGACCTTAGAAATGAAACAAGTTCGTCCCGTGGGGAAAAATGATACAGTTTCAAGTTCAAACGAGCCCAAAAATAGGCAAAGACAGATTTAACCAATTTTCGTTTACTAAAGCCATGAATTTTTTTTAAATCAGGAAACTCCGAAATAAAATTGCTAAAAATTTTCGTGGACGTTCGTTAAGACCTTAGAAATGGAACTTATTCATCCCATGGGAAAAAAATGGTGCATTTTCAAATTTAAACGAGCTTCAAAGCAGGCAAAGGCAGATTTTACCGATTTCTATGTACTATTGCCATGTGATTTTTAATCCAAAAATTCTTAAACAAAATTTCCAAAAATTTTCAAGGGCGTCCGCTAAGACATTAGAAATGGAACTAATTAATCTTATCGATAAAAATGGTGCATTTTCAAGTTCAAACGAGCACCAAAGTAGACAAAGATAGATTTTATCAATTTTCGTGTGCTATAGCCCATTGATTTTATTTTCCGTAAATCCCTAAACAAAATTGCTGAAGATTTCATGGACGTCCCTTAAGACCTTAGAAATGGAACCAGTTCGTTACGCGGAAAAAAATGATTCATTTTCAAGTTCTAACGAGTGTTAAAGCAGGCAAAGGCAAATTTTATTGATTAGCCTGTGTTATAGCCCATGAATTTTTTTATCCTGAAAACCCAAAACAAAATGGGCGAAGTTTTTCATGGACGACCGTTAAGACATAAAAAATGGAACTAGTTCGTCTTGCGGGAAAAATGATGAATTTCAAGTTCAAACGAGCCCCAATGCAGTCAAGGACAGATTTTATCTATTTCTGTCTGCTATAGCTCAAGGTTTTTTTTTGATTTGCAAATCCAGAAACATAATGACTGAAATTTTTTAGGAACGTCCGTTAAGACCTTAGAAATGGAAACGGTTCGTATCACGGAGAAAAAAATGATGTATTTTCAAGTTCAAACGATCCCCAAAGCAAACAAAGGTAGATTTTATCGATTTTTGTGTGCTATAGCTCATGGATTTTTTTGACCTGGAAATCCCGAAACAAATTGAACAAAATTTTTCATGGACGTCTGTTAAGACATTCGAAATAGAACTAGTTCATCCCTGTCGGAAAAATAGTGTATTTTCAACTTTAAACGAGTCTAAGAAGACAAAGGAAGATTTTATGAATTTTAGTGTGCTACAACATATGAATTTTTTTATCCGAAAATCCCAAAAACATAATGACCAAAATTTTCTATGGATGTCTTTTAAGACCTTAGAAATTCAACCAATTCGTCTCTCAGAAAAAATTGTGCATTTTCAAGATCAAATGAGCCCAAAGCAGCCAAATGAAGATTTTACCGATTTTCATGTATTATAGCCCATTGACTTTTTTATTCGGAAATCCCAAAACAAAATGGTCGAAATTTTTCATGAACGTCTGTTAAGACCTTAGAGATGGAACCAGTTCTTCCCGCAGGGAAAATGATGTATTTTCAAGTCCAAACGAGCCCTAAAGCAAGCAAACACATATTTTACCAATTTTTGTATGCTATAGCCTAGAGATTTTTTTAATCCGAAAATCTTGAAACAAAATGACCGAAATTTCTAATAGACGTACCATAAGACCTTACAAATGGAACCAGTGCGTCATGCGGGAAAAATGGTGCATTTTCAAGTTCAAACGACTAGCAAAGCTAATAAATGCAGACTTTACCATTTTTCGTGTGCTATAGCCCATGAATTTTTTATCCGAAAATATAAAAAAAAAAAAGGCTAAATTTCTCATGGATGTCCGTTAGAAATGAGGCAATCCTTACCGGAAAGAAAATTGGTGTGTTTTCAAGTTCAAACGAGCTTCAAAACTGGTAAAGGCAGATTTTATCGATTTTTGTGTGCTATAGCCCATGAATTTTTTTTAATCCGGAAATTCCAAAATAAATTTGGCCAAAATTTTTCAGATGTTCGTTAAGATCTTAGAAATGAAACCTATTCGTATCGCGGGGAAAATAATGCATTTTTAAGTTCAAACGAGCCCAAGCAGGTAAAGACATATTTAATAATTTTCTTGTGCTATATAGCACATTAATTTTTTTTTATCCGGAAATCCCAAAATAAAATAGCTGAAATTTTTCATGGACGCCCCACAGGGAAACTGGTGCTTTTTAAGTTCCAACAAGCCCCAAATAAGGTTTGTCTGTTAAGCCCCAAATCGTATGCTTATAGCCCATTGATTTTTTTATTCAGAAATTCCAAAAGAAAATAGTCGAAAGTTTTCATGAAAATCTGATAAGACCTTAAAAATGAAATCAGTTCGTCCCACACGCAAAATTGTGTATTTGAAAGTTCAAACGAGCCTCGAAGCAAACAAAGACAGATTTTACAGATTTTTGTGTGCTATAACTCATGTATTTTTTTAATTCGGAAATTCCGAAATAAAATGAAGGAAATTTTTCATGGACGTTTGTTAAGACCATAGAAATGAAACCAGTTCGTCTCGCGAGAAAATATGGTGCATTTTCCAGTTCAAACGAGCCCCAAAGCAGGGAAAGACATATTTTATTGATTTCCATGTGCTATAACCCTTGGACTTTTTTAATCTGGAAATACAAACAAAATGGCTAAAAGTTTTCATGAACGTCCGTTAAGACTAATGAAATGGAACCAGTTCGTCCGCCGTGGAAAAATGGTGCATTTTAAGTTCAAACGAACCCCAAAGCTGGCAAAGGCAGATATTATTGATTATCATGTGCTATAGACCATCGATTTTTTTAATCAGTAAATCTCGAAACAAAATGGTCGAATTTTTTCATGAACATCCGTTAAGACCTTTGAAATGGAATCAGTTCGTCCCGCGAAAAAAAACAGTGCATTTTTCAGTTCAACGAGTCCCAAAGCATGCAAAGGCAAAATTTATCAATTTTCGTGTGTTGTAGCGCATGAATTTTTTTATCATGAAATCCAGAAACAAAATGGCTGAAACTTTTCATGGACATCAGTTAAGATCTTAGATATGGAACTAGTTCGTCCCACGGGGAAAATAGTGCATTTTAAAGCTCAAATAAGCCTCAAAGCAAGCAAAGCCGTATTTTATCAATTTTTTTGTGCTACAGCCCATATATTTATTTTTGATCCTGAAATACCAAAACAAAATGGCCGAAATTTTTCATGGACGTCCTTTAAGACTTTAGAAAAGAAACTAGTTCGTCCCACGGGGAAAATAGTGAATTTTCAAGGTCAAATGAGCTCAAAGAAGGCAAAGGCCTATATTACCAATTTTTGTGTCCTAAACCCCTCATTTTGATGATTTTCGTGTGCTATAGTCCACGATCTTTTATGGTGATCTAGAATTTCGACGTCTTTTGTGTCCAAATTTATTGTGGACATTCGTTTAAATGTTATCTATGGAATCAGTTGGCTCTGACAGCTAAAACAGGTCATTTTGCAGGTTAAACGAGCCCCGAAACAGGTAAATTTCCTATTTTACCGATTTTCGTGTGCTAGGCCATGAATTTTTGTTGATTCGGAATTCCGACGTCTTTTCTACCCAAATTTTTATATACGTTTGTTAAGACGTTATATATGGACGCAGTTGGTTCTGACGGCAAAAATGACCTATTTTAAAGGTCAAACAAGCCCCGAAGCAAGTATACCCCATTTTACCAATTTTCTTGTACTATAGTCCATAGATTTTTGATGATATGGACTTCCAACATCTTATATTGCCCAATTTTTTTTGGACGTCTATTAAACGTTATCCATGGAGTCAGTTGCCCTAATGGCCAAACAAGATCATTCTGAAGGTCAAACGAGCCCTTGAGCAGGTGAACCCCTCATTTTGCCGATTTTCATGTGCTATAGTCTACGATCTTTTTTGGTGATCCAGAATTTCAACGTCTTTTTGTCCAATTCTTTTAGGTCCATTAGGACGTTAGTTATGGATCCAACTGGTCCTAACGGCCAAAACGACCCATTTTGAAGGTCAAATGATCCCCGAAGAATGTAAATCCCCCATTTTACCGATTTTCGTGTGCTATAGTCCATGGATTTTTGGTGATCCTAAATTTTGACATCTTTTTTCGCCCAAATTTTTCATGGACGTCTGTTAAGACGTAAACTATAGAGCTAGTTGGCCCTGATGGCCAAAACAAACCATTTTGAAGGTCAAACAAGCCTCAGAGTAGGTAAACCCATTATTTTGCCAATTTTCGTGTGCTATGATTCACGATCTTTTTTAAATTCCAGAATTTCGATGTCGTTTTTGCCCAAATTTTTTGTGGATGTCCGTTAAAACGTTATATATGGAACCTGTTGGACCTGATAACCTAAACGACCCATTTTGAAGGTCAAAAGACCCGAAGCAGGTAAACCCCCCATTTTACCGATTTTCATGTGCCATAGTCCATGAATTTTTTGTGATTTGGAATTCCGACGTCTTTTCTGCCCAAATTTTTGTGGATATTCGTTAAAG
Source organism: Solanum pennellii (assembly GCF_001406875.1). Taxonomy (NCBI): domain Eukaryota; kingdom Viridiplantae; phylum Streptophyta; class Magnoliopsida; order Solanales; family Solanaceae; genus Solanum; species Solanum pennellii. The sequence goes on from NC_028641.1 coordinate 77,077,733, forward strand.
CGTTACTATGGAGCATGTTGGCCCTGACAGTCAAAACAGTAAATCTTCAAGGTTAAACAAGCCCCGAAGAATATATATCCCATTTTGTCAATTTTCGTGTACTATAGTCCATGAATTTTTGGTATCCAAAATTATAACATCTTATTTGCACAAATTCTTCGTGGACGTCCGTTAAGACGTATATATGGAGTCAGTTGCCCTGACGGCCAAAACAGACCATTTTGAAGGTCAAATGAGCGCCGGAGCAGGTAAACCCCTCATTTTGCCGATTTTCGTTTGCTATAAGCCACGATCTTTTTTGATGATCCAAAATTCTGACCTTTTTTTTGCCCAAATTTTTTGCAGTCCATTAAGACGTTAGCTATGGAGCTAGTTAGCCCTGACGGCCAAAACGACCCATTTTCAAGGTCAAACGAGTCTCGAAGTAGGTAAATCCACAATTTTGTCGATTTTCGTGTCCATGAATTTTTGGTGATCCATAATTTCGACGTCTTTTTTTTCAAAATTTTCGTGGACGTCCGTTAAGACGTTAGCTATGGAGCTAATTGGCTCTGACGGTCAAAACGACCCATTTTAAAGGTCAAACGAGCCCCAAAGTAGGTAGACCCCCATTTTATCGATTTTCGTGTTCTATAACACATGAAAATTGGTAAAATATGATATTGCTTGCCTTGAAGCTCGTTTGAACTTGAAAATTAGCCCATTTACCCCTCGAGACCAATTGGTTCCATTAATAAGGTCGAAATGTACGTTCAAGAAAAAATTTGGCAAAATTTTTCGAAATTCTCTCACATGAAAATTGGTAAAATCTGTTTTTTCCTACTTTGGGGTTTGTTTGAATTATAAAATGCGCTTGTTTGCCCCTCGGGACAAACTGACGCCATAAATAAGGTTGTAACGAATGTTTATGAAAAATTTCGGTAAAAAAATTCTGAAATCTCGGACCACCAAAAATCCATGGACTATAGTAAATGAAAATCGATAAAATTTAAATTTCCTACTTTGGAGTACGATTGAACTTTAAAATTGGCCCGTTTTCCCCTCGGGACCAACTTACTCCATTAATAAGGTCGAAACATACGTCCATGAAAAATTTTGGCAAAATTTTTTGGAATCGTATCACAAAAAATCCATGAACTATAGCAGGCAAAGATCAGTAAAATTTGGTTTTTCCTTCTTTGAGGCTCGTTTAAACTTGAAAATGTGTCGTTTACCCCTCAGGACCAACTGACACCATTGATAAAGTTGTAGGGACGTCCACGAAAAATTTTGGAATCCCGAATTGCCAAAAATCAATTAACTATTGCACACGAAAATCGATAAAATCTGATATTTTCTGCCTTGCGACTCTTTTGAACTTGAAAATGTGCGTGTTTTTCCCTCAGGACCAACTAACGCCATTAATAAGGTTGTAATAGACGTCCATGAAAAATTTTGGCAAAAAAATTTCAGAATCCCGAACCACCAAAAATTCATGGACTATAACACATGAAAATCGATAAAATTTGATATTTTCTGCTTTTGGGCTCGTTTGAACTTAAAAATTGGCAACTTATATAACACTTCCTACCAGTTGCATGTTTTCTCATATCGGTGAAATGTTAGTTAAAGTTCTCGAGAAACAAATTGTGACAAGCTTTTGTGAAGTGGGAAGTATAGCACCTTCAAATGCTTTAACATGTGAAGCAAAATCAACTTGCTTCTGAAAATTGTGGAAAAGAGAAACAAAGTGAGTTTGTTCATATCACCATCAAATGACATATAAAGATCTTTGTTATCTCTTGAATACATCATGTTAGGCATTTTTGGATTGATTCTTCTCACAAAGCTGTTTTATCACCTCAACAACTCCATCCATCTCTTTCTCCCTTAGCAATCTTACATTCTCCCTCTTGGAAACCTTACAACCCATATGAAATGAATATTACTAACCTCTAATCCATAAGCTACTTCTTGCATTTGTTCCTTTGACAAGAAATTCTTACTCCCAAATGAGACATACAGAGTTGAATGTTCTTTTTGCTTCCCAAGCCATTTAATGAGTTATGTTTCCTCCATATCTTCAACATCTTGAATTACTACTCCAGTAGGCAGGATCTTTGTTCTGCCTACTTCAGACATATAATCTATGTACTTTCCTTATATTGCTCTAGAGCTATTCACAAGAATGACTCTATCACCTTCTTCATTCACATCAACATCATAGGGATACTCTATAAGTTTCTCATAGTCCTTGAGATAGAAATGGCCAAAGTAACAACACATTGCTAAACTTGAAAGGCAAAGTCTTATTATTGGGATGTTGAGACTTAATGCCACCCTTGCTGCCCATGGTTGCATTGTATCAACTATTAACACATCTGACTTTGTATCTTTCAGGATTTGGTAAAGTTGTAGTTCTGATATCATGAGGGCTTTGTAGAGGGTGGATTGAAGATGGAGTGGGAGGCCATTTGTTGTGTGGTAATGAGGAGGAAGTTCAGACATGTATGGTAAATGGAATTCCACTAGCTGATTTGAACAAGAGTACTTGTGTGGGATTTTCTTCTTGATGTAACTAAGATTAATGGGAGTTGAACACAAATCAATGGTGAAGCCTCTATCTGAGAGTTTCTTGGCTACCTCAAAGAAAGGTGTGATATGTCCATAAGCTAAGTATGGAAACATTAGAACTCTTAGCTTTGTTGTTTCATGTTCTATAGCCATGACTTCTCTTGTGTTCTTTCTCTCACTCTCTCTATGTGAATGTGATTGTGCGGAAGTGATTGTGTAGTGAAGCTATTAGTAAAATGAGTGAGTGTGAAAGTGATTGTGTAATGAAGCTCTTTACAGCTATGTTCGGAGTCTTCAAAAATGCCATTAGGTGCGTATCGGATCCTTTAAAACTAGTGCATTTTTCGAAGGATCCGACACGAGTACGACAACATTTTTGGAGAGTCCGAGCAACTTTAACTTTATAGTACTATGTTGTGTGTGAAAGTGATTGTACTATAGTACTATTGTGTGTAAAAGTGATCGTGTAATGGAGCTCTTTATAGTACTATTGTGTGTGAAAGTGATCGTGTAATGAAGCTATTAATAGAATTATTGTGAGTGTGAAAGTGATTATGTAATGAAGCTCTTTATAACTATGTTGTTCGGACTCATCAAAAATGTCATCAGGTTCGTGTTAGATCCTTCAAAACTAGAGCATTTTCGGAGGATCCGACACGGGTACGACAACATTTCTTCACAAGACATTATTGCTGAGATCATAACTTCTATACAAAATGTTGATATGAATAAACTCTATGAAAATATTTTGAATTTAAAACGAAATAGTCGATTTGATCTACGAATCTATTCTAATCATCTCGAGGTATAATGACGGACCAAGAGGCTCTAACCAGAAAAAATAGCTACAAATGCATTGATTTGAAGCCCTCAGTTAACGCAACCACTTTGGCTGATATCTGGGGTTGCAACTTTGATATACCTTGCCGGATTTCCTGTAATCGATGAGGGAAAATGTTATTAGGAGAATTCCGAGAGGAGGAGGGAATTCGCACACGTTCGACGTTTACACCAAATCAATATTAACAAGATATGTGCATGCACTTTCATCACTTAACAATGGTTAATTAACGTGTGTGTTTTCACCTCGAAATATATCTAACCATAGAATAAGTAAGTGTGGTTTGGTGTGGGATGGGGTTCTTCTATCAAAATAAATCGAATTTGAAAGCATATAAGCATAGGAGTGGGTGATAAAACAAGGAAGAAGTTGAATAAAACTGAAAACACTAAGGTTGAGACCGAGTAGACTACCTCAACACTGTAGCGTGGTGAAAAATGGGTTAAAACGAGTGTTTTGTTCCGTATCCAGTTTGCTTGCTCCATTATCTGCAACACCAAAAGTTGGAAGAGTTGTATCCAACATCATGATAAATATTATGTAAGTGTTTCAATGATTCAGGTATACCTCGTATAGATGGGTATGACCGTGCTCTCGTGCATGCTCAACACTGCAATTGTCATCCAAGAAAGTTGCCTGTCAAAGAGAAATACGTCCTCAGGATGAGATTAAAGCTCGATCCTAACTGCAGCATCAAAATGCTTCCATAAGGTACAACAACATACCCAATGTAATCCCATAAGTGGGGTCTGGGAGGGTAAAGTGTACGCAGACCTTATTCCTACCTCGGGAGGTAGAGGGGCTGTTTCTGATAAGACTCTCGGCTCAAGGAAAAAAAGAATTAACAGGAGTGAAGAAGTCATGGCAAATGCTTCCATGAAGTGAGTTAAGAAATTGTTCTAATTGTTTCCTCTACTGACCATTCGATTTTTCACTAAGTCAATAATAAAAATTACAAGGATAAACCAGTTTGCCTTTAATGGAGACTCCAAAAGTTGATTATGTATTTATGCCAAAAAGAACATATCTACCTTTCATGTATTTGACTCTCTCTCTCTCTCTCTCTCTTTTTATGACCAAGAAATCCGTCTGAAGCTAATTCTTTGGCCAACTGTACCCTTCAAAATACGGAGAATGCCCACCCCTTTTCGGTTAAATGCCTGAGTTAGTTCACTTGACGCAAGGCTCAAACTTGTGACCTAAAGACAAAGTCCCTCAACATTTGCCAGCTAATCCATGGACACAATAATCAGGTAAGTTTGCTTTAAGTATGTTGCTAAACACACAACAATTCATCCTTTTAAGTATGTTGCTAAAGGAACTCAAGTTCGTAATACAGTATGGACTTTTATCTTTTTGATATTATTTTTCATTTTTGCTGCTGCTGCAGGCCTGCAGCCTCAAGGTTTATGTACTTGAAATCTAACAGCATTTTCGAGAGAGATGAATATGTTCAGTCAATCAGTTAACCAAGTAAGATGCTAGAGCTGTACATCATAGCCATGCAATCAATCGGAGTAAAAAACTACACAGAGGTCACAGCATCTTCGCGCTAATTAATCATGTTTTTCCACTCTTTATGTCGTTTAAGGACAAAAGTAGCAAATTGAACCCCAAAGTACAGAAACAAGAGGAAACTAAAATGAAATACTGTAAAAGAAGCTACTTGATTTTCTATATCCATGGAAAACTAATAAAAACATCAAGGTAAACTGCACAACTGTTGTTCAGACCATATACGTAAGAAGCCACTTTGGTGTCCTTTCCTATTTCTTGTTACCTTTTAGGCCTATAACGATTAAAACTCAGCCAATAAAGTCTAGAAGGAATCAACATACAAACTAAGAAAGTTAGCAAGATAAGCAGCAAAGCTACAGCACATACAGTTTGGGCCTATCCTCAATGAACACAATATAGATCGGCCTAAATAAAATAATATTTAACCCTATACCTATACTTTTAGTCACTCAAGGAGTTAGAAGGAGATTAATTACAAGATAACTCATCTGAACTAAAACAATCAGTACCAATTAAGCATTAGTTTGAGAGTAGAATATGTCAATTAACAAAATGCCGAAACCCACAGAGGACACTGCTTGAACATGGTTATACCAATTAACTTAAATGCTTATCCATTCAGCTATACCTCAGTTATAAGAACTTTTGCCCGCAAGGCATCAGCACTGCGAGGATCAAGATAAAAATCCGATGCTGTATCTCCCGTGAAGGCTACTTCTGGACACAACACACTATCTGTAATCTAACAAATGATAATTTTCATTAGACAAGAAATAATTTCAGTCACCACTCTATCACACAAGTTATGTAACAACTTATGAACCTGAACACCCGATTTCTTCAGTTTCTCAATTTTTTTCCCCTCTAGATGAATGTATTGCTTCTTCAGCTTCTTTCTAACTGAGTATATCACATAGCCCTGGAAAACCCAAGAATGAAATAATAAGTCTATAACTTGAAATGAAAGGTTTCAAAGTACCCTGTAGAATTGATGCAAACAAACCTGGCTAGGAATAACATGGTGAGTTCTAACTGGCCTTACTACCAGGTCATTCCGCATCTCATATGTTTCCCCTGAGTTCAAAGTTGCAAATACATTTTAAATGTGGAGATAAGAAAACTCAATGGAGAAGTAAAGCATGTAAAAAAAACAGAATATTTACCTACATCTAAAGCAATCAGATCCAAGTTCAGTTCCACCTGACTCATAGATCTATGAACATCTAGCAACTTTTCTACATCCTCTTTTATGGGAGGAGGCACAAAGACAGTCGGGGGCTTCAAGCCGTACAAACCGCGAGTAGCAATATACATAGGAAGTCCACCCTGAATCAGAAGATAAAGCAAAAGTCAACACTGGCTACAAAGTTCAAATCAAGCCATAAGAAGTGTGTTATTTGCACCACGAATTGTGCATAGGCCCATGGATTATTACGTAACTAAAACAAATTTCTTCTTTCTGAGAACATTGATTGCTCAAAGCATAGAATTAACAGAAGAAAAACTTACAATGTGGTCAAGATGCGCGTGAGTGATAAACAAGAAGTTTTGATGAACGGCCCTTGAAGGACATCTCCCAATATCAAAAGCAGCCTTTAGTTGTGGCACAATAACACAGGTCTCATGCCCACCAATCGAGTGTCCTTCAATTGAATAGCCTTCAACATTTAACCCTTTGCGGATTACCTCAGCCCTGGCTTTTCTATACTCTTCTTCCTCTATAGCTCTCTCAATGGCAGACAAGAAGCCGGTAGAGGAGCTTTTGACAGCACATGGAGCTGGAAGACTGATGTGTGTTTGCTTTGAGATACCATGGCTTGGTTTTTGAACATTATATTGAGTTTGGTTTGAGGTGGAAGGGTAAAATGTGGAGAATGAAGGTACTTTTGGTATTGTAGTGGCTAGTGAGATTTGCATTTTTGAATTGAAGAACACATACAGATAGATGTACTCTGAGCAGGAGAGAAGGGGTTGAAATGGTTTTTGTGCTTCAATATTTGGATTACAACCCCTAAATTGAAACTTCATTCAGTTAATTTACAGTTTCTAAATCCAAAAACACATAAATCTAACAAAAAAAGACACAAAACATGAGAACGAGTCCACGACACATGATATTAAGATATACATATTCAAGTTCAACTATGACCAAATCCCATACTAGTAGGGGCATGCTATATGAATCCTTTGTGTCAATTCTGCTCTATTCATGTTCATTACAAAACAAGATACTTTGTCCATTTATGCAAATTAATACTAAGATTCTGAATCATATTAAATGATCGAAAATACAAAGAATTTGCAAAGCAACTTATGTTAGCACATATTTCAATTTATACACCCAGAAATTTGCTAACATGCACTTAACTCAACCCCTTCAATTTTATATGTGGCAATTACTTCTACAAGAAACTATCACTTTGCCTACATCACTTCAATCCAATTTACTAGCATTATACCTTCAATTGTTTCTTCTTATAACAAATATAACTCCTTCTTTCCCAAACTAATCATCACTATTCGTATCTCGAGTGTCAATTTGACTAATCTAAGGATCTAAATTTGATAAGATTAACTCAACATTTAATTCCAATAACATACAAAAAGTTTTCTAAGTTGCAATACTATACTAATATTCTTTAAATTATAAAAAAGTTGTGATTTTTATTACCTGTTTTACACATAAACCTATTTCAAAAATATTAGTAGGAAACTTTCACACAGAAATTACAAACCATTAAAGCAAATGCAAATGAAATAACAATTTTAGGGCTTATACCTGAAATGAAGAATGAAAAGAACCAAAGAAGCTAACTTTGTATGAAGAGAAACTCAGTTAAAACCAGAGCACCGGCCGCCGTCACTTTTTTCCGGTTTACTTTACTACCGGCGCCGGAAAGAGCATGTATTTTTCCAGTGATATTTTGTAAAAATGGTAGAGAGAAATAGAGAGAGGGATAAGGTTTTTAAAGTAGGAGCTTTTTTATATATACATATACATATAAAGAGTAGGTTTTTTTTTGTTTTTACTCGAACGGTGACGATTTCAATAAAATTTTCTTCGGTTTTAATAAAAATTTCTTCATATTCAAGCTTGAATTCGAGATATTTGACAATTCCAATAAAAAAAAATTCGATTTCAATAAAATTTTCTTCATATTCAATCTCGAATTCGAGATATTTTGTTAAGAGTGGAACATTCTCAGTAATGCATCATAAGACATGTTGATCTAAAAAATATTTATCTTAATGGTATATAAATTTAGTTAAAAATATTGAACTCGAACTTTCTTATATTTAGAGAAAAGAAAAAGATAAGGTAAGAAACGAATATTCGTTTTTCAAATCGAATATTCGTTAATTAACTGAGCTATTAAAATTCGCATTGTGGTGAAATATACAAGTTGCTTTTTTCATTTCCAAAGCTACCCTTTTCAGAAACTCATGCCAACACACTATAGTAAAGCAAGATTTCAACTACTCCCTTTTAGGGTCTCAAAAAAAAAAAAACTGTAATCAGGTTCAATTTCAAGGTGGATAAAGTTCAAATCTTTAACTAAGCATTCTTGATTTCAACTTTTTTTCTGAAAAAATCTTTGATTTTGTGTGTTTGGGTGCTGTTTTATTCACTTCATTTATTTGCAGGAGCTGAACTTTGACTTAATTTAACAAGATGGGAAAAAAAGATCAAGAATAGAGGTACTGAATCTTTATGTATGTACTGTTAGATTTAGGCATATTTTCTATCTGGGGTTTAGTTTTGTTTGCTTTATAACATCTTTTTAGAGCAAATATCCAGTAAAAATTGTTTCTTTATTGAAGATGAAGAAAGTTCAATTTTTTATTCAATTATTTGTCTTATTATGTTTACTAGTATTCTTGTTTTTTTTTTTTTCTGAAAAAAATCTTGATGGGTTCTTTGGTTCTTACTATTTGGGACATTCAAATGATTTTTTTGGGTGCTGTTTTATTCAGGAGCTGGATTTTGAGCTGAATTTTACAAGATGACAAGTAATGGGAAAAAAGATCAAGATCAGAGGTACTGAGTCATATGTGCTTTGTAGACATTTCTATATGAGTATATACATCTGTGTACTTATGAAGTGTTAGATTTTGGCATATTTTCTATCTGGGGGTTAGTTTTGATTGCTTTACCACAGCTCTTTACAGCAAAACCCCAGTAAAGATTGTGTTTTTAGCCCTGCTAGTGCAGCACAAGTAAGCGGAAGAAGTAAAAATGTTTTCTTTTATTAAGATGGAGATGGGGATTTGGATATGAGATGTGGTTGGTATATTTCTTGTTTCTTTCTGGTTCAGTGCAAAGAAAGCGGAAAAGCTGCTGGAAATATTATTTTTCCAACAATATCTTGGATAGTAGTGATAGACTTAGTATAATGATTCATTCAAGAGCTAAATCTTTTTTGTTTGCCTACGAAGTAATGAGCTTAAATGAATAAGTGGGGATTCATATAGCTGACTCCAACGTGTTTGGGACTGAAGTGTAGTTGTTATTGTTGTATGAAGTCATAAATGGAATTCAATCTCTGTTGTTTTACAGAGAATATCACTTGCAGGAAGCATAAGGTTCTCTATGAGATGAAGTACGGAAATGCTTACTCTCCATTGATGAAGAAGAAAGATGAGAGAGGGAATCCCCAATTGGGAGGGAGAGGGAGTGGTGAGAAGGGGGGTATCAATGTCTCTAGGTATACAATCTCGTTGAGTTCTTGAAAAGATCCGAACTTTGGTGGTGTTTTCATATGCTGTCGAATATTTTGTTCTCTTCTGTCTATTGAGTTAATTGTTATTTAATAATGGATCCTAATATGTTATATTTTTCCATGATCAGGAAAAGTGTTGGCATGGAAAATTCGAGTATGACGATTGAATTTCTCCGAGCACGATTATCGGCTGAAAGGTCTGTCTCACAAACAGCAAGGCAGAGAGCTGATGAACTAGCTGAGAGGGTTAGTAGTTTACCAGTGCATAAGCACCAAAATGTTGAATCTTTCTTCCTTCCTCTGCACATCACGCGCGTAGTTTATTTTACCAACATCTAATTGATCATTCCCCGTTCCAAGAGTTTCCGTCATTGCAGTGGGAAATATGAATGTTTTGTAATTAATGTATTATAGGTCTTGGAATTGGAAGATCAGCTAAAGATTGTGTCACTACAAAGAAAGAAGGCTGAGAAGGCCACAGCAGCTGTTCTATCCATCTTAGAGAATGAAGGAATAACTGATGCTTCGGAGGAATTTGATTCAGGCTCTGATCAGGAAGCAATTTTCTCTAATTCTAAAGGTGCTGACTCCACTGACAACAGAAATGAGCATAAGCCAGATCCATCAAATGTGAAAGAAAGAGAAAATGATGCAGACATCTCAAGCTCCGAGATTATATCTTCTCCATCAACTGGCAGAAGTTTGTCGTGGAAAAGTGGTAAACATTCTTTGCCATCTTTTGAGAGGAACAGATATACTGATTCTGCCTGGAGGAGGTCTGGTAGTTTCGCGTCAACTGGGACTTCTTCGCCAAAACAGGCTGGAAAATCATGCCGACGGATAAGGCGCAGTAACACCAAGTAAGTTCTTCAATAATCTCACTGATTGGAGTATAACATATCATGATGCTTATATCTTTTAATTTGGAAGTCTTGATTGAGTGACAGGGTCACATTTAGCTCGACTTTATCTCGCAGGAACTTCAGGAAGGCTTTATTCAGAAATGTCAATATCTGAATCCCCTAGGCCCTAATCCTTGATATCTTGGCCTATTATTATTATTATTTCTGCTCATGCCTACTTCATTGCATTGTACTATCTGCTTCCCGAGGGAAGAATATATTCTTTTTGGGATATTGCTTTGGAGGTGAGGGGAGAGGGGAAGTTTCAGTTATGATTATGTTTGGTCAATTCCTGATACCTATTTTCACTAGCTACATGCATATCTCCTTGTGCATTTAGATCAGTAAAGTCACTTTAAGCATCTTTCTCTTTATCATCTTTCATTTTTTAACCTCATTTCTTTTGTGGACCAGAACGGTCACTGATGAATGCCCCCCCGAGCATCTTCCTTCTTTTGCTAATAATGGGCATCAATCCTTAATGGACAGTGCTGGAAATAATGATGTGAACGATCAACTTCATTTACCTACTTCAGAGATGTCGGAAAATCAAAGGAAAGCCGATGAGAGTGATGAAGGCATGGAAAGAGCTTTGCAGCATAAGGCGCAGCTTATAGGGAAATATGAAGCTGAGGAAAAAGCCCAAAGAGAATGGGAAGAAAAGTATAGAGAGAATAACTATGCACAGGTATATATGAATTTTTGATCAAGCACGTGCATATTATTCATCTGTTGGCTACTTGATCTGTGCAAAGACACTGATGTTGAAGATCGTCATTAGACTAATATACTTAAGAACATAACCGGCAAATAATGAGGGAATTCCTGATTAATCTACTCATGTCATAGTTATTTTTTAATACTATCTTATTTTCTCCATAATTGAGCTATAATCTAATGCTATATTCTGGTTTGTAGAGTTAAGTTTGTCAAGATTTTAAGTACCGGCTTCGGTGGTGTTATTCTAAAGTAATAACGGGAATGCTACTGATATGTTCCGGTCATCTGTCCATGTTGGGTCTAGTCATGGATGAAGATACGTCGTTTACTTGTTTATTCATGTGACCTTCTGAAGCTCGGATGAAGGATTCGGATTGCGGTTGGTTGGCCAGCATGAAAATGGTCAAACCATGATGAACCTCTATATGGAAAACAAAAATCCATATAGCTCATCTCAAATAGTCTGAGATTGATGTGTAGTTGGTCGGTTGATCACATATTCCTTAACTTGTACTGTTAGTTTTGCTTCTATTTGTGGTCTTGATGCATTTTGCTGCTTTTGCTTTAGTCCAGTACGCACCTTCACTATTCATTTCAGTTGACTTTCATAAACTACTCAGGATTCATATGACCCCGGAAATTACTCGGACGTGACTGAAGAAAGAGATGACGTGAAGGCATTTGAGCAACCATATTCTGCTGAAATGATTAATTTGCAAAATCATGCTAACAAATTCCAGGAAGTTGATACTCCCTCCACTAATGGAGTTACAGACAATGTTCCATCCACTCCGCATATCGGTACAAGCTGCAGGAAGGATCAGAACTGCAGCAGAATTATTAATTCAGAGTCCCCAGCTTCAGAATTTGCACTTCCAGAATCTAATGGGAGTTGTCCAGAAAATGATGGCCCAACACCTGCTTATAGTCACCATCAGTTACCGTCTTCTAATGGTTCCCCTATACAACCCTTGGAGAATAGTATCTCGTCTTCTGGAGGTAGCAGTTTGCAAGCAGGACAAGCCTTGGTTTCTGGGGATGCTTCAGATAACATAGGTTCTATCCTGGGAGCACTTGAACAAGCTAAATTTTCTATTAGCCAACAGATCAACGTCTCGCCAACAGCAGAAGGCCGATCGTCCATAGAACATTCTATTCCTACTGCTAAAATTGAGGACAGATTAGACATTCCTCCTGGATTCCCTGGCCTTTTTAGACTACCAACAGATTTTCAATTTGAAGCAACTACAACAGCCAGCTACCAAGGTTTTCCGTCAAGGTTCAGTTCAGCGAATCATTTTCATGAACCTGGCTATGATCAATTCTCAGCTACCCCTTACATGGAGTCTCCATCAAATGCTATTACAGGTCTACCATATACCACTGGATTCGACTACCTTAATCCTCCCTCGAGCTTTGGTCATCCATTTTCTAGTAAATCAACCTACCCCACATATCCTTTCCGTCCCAATACAACAACTATTGTGTCTCAATCCCAAACAAGTTGGAGTCCGCTATATGAATCCTCACTAACCAAATCAAGCCCTGTTGTAGTGCCAAACTTGTCCTCAGGCGAAGACGTATTCTTAAGATCCCTTCCAAGGAATGAGACAGGTAAACCTCCATCATTTCCTGTCTCACATTATGATTCTCATCTGAGACCGAACATGTATAGATAGCTGGCATTGCTCAAAGCACTACATTTCATAAAGAGATAGGCTCTAGTTTCTTCATCCAATATGGTTTCTTGAGACCAGTGTGAGTGGTGTAGCCATGTAACCAAGATATTTAAGTCTCTTGTATTAGATGTGTATTTTGTAAAGTCTTCTGGAATCAATAAGCTTTGTCAGCAAATTACCTTTAAATTGAACTCATTGGATTTCAAGCTACTATTTGTTGCAATTTTAGTGATTTTTTACACATAAATATCTCTAGCGTCGAAAGTATTGAGTTCAGATGAAGTTGAAACCAAGAGGTTCTTTTCACTAAAATTGGTGCATATGCTGAACAACATAGAAAGAATGCTATATTATAGAACAACACCATGTACAGAATAAATGTTTTTCTTTCTCCAAAAAAAATAAAAACTAAAACACCTCTAAGAATGAGAGGTTTATCGTCACATCATTGCTTGTTTCATTCATAAATTCTCCCTTGCTCCTTAGCATGGACTTTCCATGTTGCTAACTACTACTTGAGGTCAAGGACAAGGTTCAATCGTCATTCTAGATTTGCAGTCAGATATATTTCCATTATGTTACCTAACTAAATACTATCACCTCATATATATATACCAGCCATCATGAGTTAGCTTCATGAAATGACCAAGTCAAAATGTCAAAGTGTCTTTGATAAGATTTGCTTACTCTTGACCAAGAAAAGTAAACCACTATATAAAACAATTGTGATATAAAACATCCCAATTCAATTCCTAAAGATCCCCAACTTCTCAAAACTTTTACTAGTCTTTTATTCAAAATCCTCTCTTCCCTTCATTTTCGTCACGAAAACATAGCCGTCATTATAAGAAGCAAGAGAAGTAGCTAAAAGTACTCACTCCACGCCCTTGAAGTGGGAAATTCAACATAAAAATTTGATTCTGACTTCATAGAGCCAGTGTTGTTGCCTGCGCGTAGGGCCGGGTCGTAGATTGAATATGGTCCTAAAGTTCTTCAAAGACCTTCACTTGAGAATTGGAGACTTATTCAAGAACATTTTTTATCATAACAAAGATCAAGAAGATGAAACTCATCAAATTATTGGTTATGAAAAGAGTTCTAGTGATGAATCATTGAAATACAAGAATCCAGTTCCAAATAAATCATTGAACAAATAGGATCATGTCATTAATATTTTTTTGCTTTGGACTTTATGTAGAAGAAGAAATTCAAAAACTTATTTATTTTGTTCTTTTTTGGTGCATGCTTCTACTGTATATATGCTTAAATATATGCCTCTACTGTAAAAAAAAAAAAAGCAATTTTTGGCTGCTCCTTAATTCTAACTTGCCACCTAATATGCTTAAGACCACAAGATTAAAAGACATTTTGATACGTTTTACGTATCAAGACCACAAGATTCAAAACTCCTTTTTACTTTTCTAAACTCCGTATCAAATCAAAATCAAACAAGCAAATGGAAAGAGAGAGTAGTAGTTACATATATCTGATTACAAAAAATCCAGCTTTTAAAACATTTGATGCATAAATGTCTAATGAGTTATTGCACCCGAGGGTGCGGCCAAGTAGTCAAGGAAGTGAGTTGAGAATTATAAAGTCTCCGGTTCAAATCTCAACAGAGACAAAAACAGTAGGTGATTTCTTCTCATCTGTTCCATCGTTTAGACGATATGTGTAACACACATGTTATAGCTCAACATCAAAACACTACCACTGTATGGATGATATTGGGAGAACACTCTCTACATTCTAACATTATGCATTAGTTGCCAAAATCAACTATAGTTAGATGGAAAAGAAGAAGAAGAATACAGTTAACATAGGATTCTGCTATGCTATATTCAGCAAACATTTTTTTCTTACTGCAACTACAAGTATGCTATTCACTCTCTTCATCGCTATCCGCCAAGGAAACATGATTCATATTCTTTTCTAGAGGAGGAAGTCCATCGTCGGAATCATTAGAAGAATTTTCACCTTCACTATGAGATCCAGAGTCTTCTACTTTTAGAGTTTGCGGAATAGGTGAGGTTTGTGCAGAGAGCCACTCATTCTGTGTTGAAACTATTTCAGCACTCGTTTGACATTGTGAGTATGCCTTCAGAAGTTCCTTATTGAGGGACAAGAACGCATGACCCCATTTGAACTTGCTGAGCAACAGATTTCCAGTTTCCTCCTCGCCGCATATAATTAAACCTGCTGCTAAAGCCTCAACACAAGATAGCTGACACGGACGACCATAGTTTACTGGATTTGCTGCTACTAACCATGGTAAAAGACGAGGTGCAGGACAGCGTAGTTTGGTGAAAGGTACATCATCTAAACGTGCCCATGAACAATCAACTACAGACATTCCCTTTCGATCAATTAAACTACTATCTTCTCTTGAAATACACTGTGTTCCAGTAGGACTTAAGCAAATGCCACCAAATCCACTACCAACACGCAGCTCTCTCAACAAACCGAATCTTGCAAGCTTCCGTCCAGTGCACCTTTTAGCGTCGCACTGACCAAAATCCCACATAGCCAGCTGAATTTTTGGACCGGCTGGTTCCTCTTCTTCCACAAATTCTCCGGGTAAAGACTCTTCAACCTTGAAAGAGTCATCAGGTTGACGGGTGCGACTGGATTGTCCTCGATGAGAGTGGTGATGGCTTTTAGATCGCCTTTGCTTGTTACCACCCATTTATAAGAACTGGCTAACGATTTGATCGTACTTATTGAACTACTACTAAGATGATGTTGGCCACTTAAACTTCAAAACTGATCATCTGCATATTGTAAATGGATCCTCTATCAAAATAATGCTAGAGAAAAGAGCTACAAGCTATCCCCCGGGCAATCATTACTATTGCAACTTCAATCAACAAGTCTATACGCCTTAGTTTCACATATCAGCCAACGAAGAGAGGTTTTCTTTGAGAAAAAAATTACTTTTAAGAATCCCAATCACCAAGTGGCAAAGAAAGAAGATGGAACAAGATTGGTGATTGATAGAAAAATGTAACACAAACAAAAGTACAGGTATAACAACCTATCAATTTGCATTTACATGTTGAGAGCAGCATACTAACTGATAAGTTACAGTAGATAACATTCAAACATATCTATAAGAAAGAGGGGAAGGACAAGTATTTATTTTCTTTACACTTCGAAATACTCAAAAGGTAGTACTTCAATAACAGTTCTAAGTCCCAGTCAACACTTATGCTCTCCCTGTTCATTTTCACAATATTAAAAGAAAAATGGAAAAAGATATCATCCGATCAAGTGTTGGAAAGGTAGAACAAAATTTCATAGCTGCTAACTTCAAAAATGATATTATCTCACTTGAGAATACTGTCTATCCATAGAGCAACTGAATTTGAACCTGACATTAGCCGTTATGAACATAGAGACCACCATTGAGTCGAACAAACTTGCTTTAGTTCCACAAGATCTTGAAAGGGTAGTTAAGACACTGTTAAAAGTTCGTTACCACACTACATAATGTTGTCATTTTTTAGGGTGTTATGACATAACTACCCAACCAATAGGTTGGGAAAACACTCAAAATGGAAATTTAGCATCGAAAACCAATTGGAACATAACTCTACTTTAGGTATAACTCCTAGATAATTGACTTCAATAAAGTCTAACAAATGAATCACTAATCCATGGCTCATGACCAGGAATAGATATATTTAGCTAGTATAAGATGAAGTCCAAATAAACCACAAGTAATGATCTGTAATCTAGTATTCCTGTAGTTCGATTAGTAAAACATGTTTGGGTTCTGAGATTATTCGATCATAAAGTTAATTTTACACCTCTTTACTGTTAGTAGTAATACTACAAACGACATCTTCTGAACATGTCAAAATCTGGTTTTTGAACTTGTAATACATTTTCAAAAACTATCATTGTTATCCAAGATTCAGGGCCAAGGTGGAAGTGGCCTCCATGGTGGAAAACTAGGCTGAGATGGTTCAGGCATGGCAAGAGGAGATGGTCAGACGCATTAGATTGTTTAAGATAGTAATACGCATTAAAAGGAGCCAGGAACTATACAGATCATAAATTAGATTGTTCAAAATTTTACATAAGAAACATTATCAGGTCGATCTAAAGAGTTTCCTGACTTCTCTTTGACTGTTCCTTACTCTAAACTATTGCAAAACTAGAACTTGGAGCAAAATTGAGCCAAACTAAAGTTCGACTTACATTGCATATATAAGCTTAAAAAGACTTTCTTTTTATGTATAGAGAATGTATCCCCTTGTATTCTTCGTGTGTTTAGAAATCCTAACTACGACAGGAGCAGATGGAGAGTATGAATAACGGGTCGACACAGAGCTCAGACTCTTCAAAAATGTCATCAGTGTGTCAACCCCTTCAAAAGTAGTGCATTTTGCAACGATTCGACACGGATGCCGTAACATTTTCGGAGAGTCCGAGAAACTTAGCAGATCACAAATATATGTCATTGAAATTTGAAAAAAAAACAAATTTGAACCCATAATTTTAATTTTTTAATTACTTTGGTGCTCGTACACCTAGACCAATTTCACGCGATACCTAACACCTGCCCCTCCCACGGACACCACTAACAACGGGGTCTGAGGAGGATAAAGTATACGCATACCTTACCACTACCTAAAAAGTCAATAAAATATAATCCTCGACTCAACTAACAAAAAAATTACCTCAAAATTCGATTTGAACATACAATAACACAATCAATCCAAAAAAACGAAGCAAAAAATAGATTTTTTAAAAAATAAAACACAAACACATAACTACATACATGAATCAAATCAAGAACATAACAGCAATAATTTAAAAAAAAAAAACTGAAAAATCTAAGAAAAACTTACAAGGACGAAAAGCGCAGCTGATGAAGAACAAATGTTCTTTTTTGGTTATTCATCGATCCAACAAGGGTTTTAGAAGGGGCTAAAGTGCACAAAATAGCCTATTTTTGGACCATCATTTAACTTTTTAGCCATATCATATAAAATTTTATTAAGTTTAATCGTTTCAGAATCAACTTTAGATATACGACGAAGTAATAAAATTTAAATTATTTAATACGTTCTAAATTCTATATTTTAATTTTTTTATTGCATAAATATAAGTAATCAATCATATTACACCATAATCAAATGCCTTTTACATGTCCTTATGATATAATATTTTAATAATTAATCAATTATATCAAAGGATTTTAATCTTTTTGAATTTATCAAATTTTTATTGTACTATTTATATTGAGTATTTATAATAAATTATATCGATTTATTATGATTAAGTAAAAAAAGATATTTAAAAACACATACCATGTATTTATAATTTGAAATAAATATTTATTGAGTGTATATAAAAGTTTACCAAAGATACTTAGATATTTTTTCTACTTTGCCCATTATATTTATTTTTTAAATATAGGGTGATTATGTGAGCAACTTTGATCATTTCCTCTCTAATTAGATTTGTTTCTTTTTTTCCTTATCAAATATTTTATGATGGTGAGGTATGTGATGATGAATAGTGAAGTAAGAAAATTTGTTCACTTCCTTAAATCTTTTTTAAAATAAAATTTTTCGGGGCGAAGTCAAGTCAATTTTGGGCCATCAAATTAGAGAACAGATGATTTCATAATATATTTTCTTATTAATAAAGGAAAATCTTATATATATATATATATATATATATATATATATATGGGTTAATAATGGTCGTTCACCTAATCATGTTGACATTTTGACAATAGGGAGTTCAAATCTTTTATAGATTCTCTAATTTTATACACTAAATTTAATTTAATATATTAAGAGACTCAGTGAGATTGTGACAAAAATGTCTTGAACAAAATCTTTATTAATGAATAATTTATGAAGACGACAGGCTTAGCCATGAAATAGAATCTTTAAAATAAACCTAGGTTGATGATTAGTCAATAAAAATAATTCATTTAATTATTTCATATAAATATCGAATGTGAATAAATAATTATCTAATAATTGATGGAGAAGGCATGCCTATAATTGAAATAAAACAACAATAAGTTGCTAAAATTGTGGTTTTAGGGGCTCAATGAAGATACAATTGGCACTATTTCAACCAAACATATCATAGTGGAACACTTTCAATCAATGAAGATACATTCTATAATATATGTGATATATTGCAAGTAACTTTTATAGCAATTATTTAATTAGTATATGACATGAAAAACATAGAATGTGAAATTTTTTATTGTATGATTAATGTATGTAAATTAAACTTTTAGTTAATTTTGTTTGGTTCGTGGATAAAAGAGTATGTCAAGAGGAAGTGCATAAATACTCTATTAATATAAAAGTGTTCGAGATTGACTACGGATGATTTTAGAAGAGTTAGAAATATCGTGAAAATGTTATTAGACGAACACTATTTATTCATAGTCTGCTTACACTCTATTCTCTTCGTAGCTCATTTATGAGATTGTCTTACTAAATCTCAAGATAAAATGGCAAAATGATACATTTTTGCACTTCTCCAAATTGTTAAAGTAATTAGAATCAACTTCTTCACATTAGACATATTCATGCAGGCACATAAGGAGAGAGACATGGAGACAGAGTCAATATCTGGTAAAGATGGTACCTTTGACAAAAATATTTGCATATTCTGTAGAATAAACAATTTGGGTGCCTTTTAAAGTAAGTTATTTAGTGTGGTGAAGGTCAAATTTTTGGAAAATTGAAAAAATATTACAAAGGGGTATTTTTTTTTTCTTCCTAGTGACAAAAGGGGGTGTGGGGATTTTGATTTTTCTTGTGATTTTGCAAGTTGGGTATTGTAAAATCTGTTTGGATGGTAGTAACAGAACAAGATTTGGAATTTTCTTGGAAATTTGATTATTGGGTTGTCGATTGGAAGGTAAAGTTGCAATCTTGGAAAAAAATTGGGAAAAAAAGATGACATCTTCAGCTGTAAATTTGGTGATGACAGTGATTGGGTTTACAGTGAGCATTATATTCATAGTATTTGTGTGTACAAGGTTAATTTGTGCAAGAATTCAGTATTTGACAAGGAGGAGGTCTTCTGCATATACTTCTAGATCTGATCTTAGCATTGTAAGTTCTTGAATTCAATATTCTTCAAATTTTAGTGATTTGTGACATATGTATATGTTTCGTGTCGAAAATACTGGTTAGGTTGAGCCTATATTGGATAGAGTTGGAGCAGCAAGGCTTAGAAAGGAAAAAAAATTGACCTTGTATATGTAAGACAATT
The DNA here is from genome assembly GCF_001406875.1 of Solanum pennellii. Lineage (NCBI taxonomy): Eukaryota > Viridiplantae > Streptophyta > Magnoliopsida > Solanales > Solanaceae > Solanum > Solanum pennellii. Next base: position 77,097,927 of record NC_028641.1, read on the forward strand.
TTCCAGTGAAGAGAGTTAGGATAAACCCCTTACGTCCCCTAGCTCCGCCCCTAGGCTCACACTGAGTGTTGTTGCTAGGAGATATTCTTTCCTTAAGTTCTCCATGTTGCTCTATGTTTACTACTTTTATGTTGGGAGAAACTAAAATTTGAGTTGGGGTAGCAAGTATCTTATCATGACTATAGTTTTTGATTGGTTTAGTAGTCTAGCTGGTACATAATCTTGTAGGTCTGTGATGCTTAGTTTGTTAGGTTTGTGGACTTTTGGGATGCTTTTTATGGCTTGTCATATTCTTTGATTTGAAACCTTTCAAACTTCAAGTTGTGCTTGTAGGTCCTATTCTCCTCACTTCATATCTTTTATCACATATGTAGCTATATCAGCCTTGTACAAGTTTAGTTGCTTACTATGTAATACATGCACCCAAGGTTGTGGCATAGTGGTCGACGAAGTGGGTTGAGAACCATGAAGTCCCAGGTTCAAATTCTAGCAGAGACAAGAAACACTAGGTTATTACTTTCCATCTATTCTAGCCTTCGTGGACAGAGTTACCTGACCTGTTAGGTATCCCATGGAGTTAATCGAGGTGTGCGAAAATGGACCCGAAAACCATGGTTATCAACAAAAATAAAATTGCTTACTATATATATTGAGTTCCCTTTCTGTTTGTTCTGCTTTAGTAGTTGATCTCTGTTTCTATATTGGTGGTCAGTCTGTTTAGCAAATAACTCAAGAATATTGTCTTTCTACTCTGAAGCAGAACGAATTTTTTTGTGAATCATTTGTCCTGCTTACTTAAACAGTAGTTCCTGTTTACCTCGTATAGTTGGAACGTGGTTTACATGGGCTGGAGCCTCTTGCTGTTTCGAAGTTCCCCACGAAGAAGTACAGTGATGCATTTTTTTCATTTGCAGAAAATACTCAGTGAGTTGAATCTTTTCTCTCAACTCATATGTTGAACTAGCTTACATAAGCGGCACTTGTTTCTTATTGGTTGTTTTTGACTTCTTTATGAAATAGACTATTTGAATTGTAGATTCGGAAAGAAAATTTATTTATGATGAAAAAGGATCGAAAATATTGATCCTTATAGTGGGATTATGGATATGTTTTTGGATTATGTTAACATTGATAACTTGTTAAGTCCACATGAGTTAAATCTTAATATGGAAACATAGTAAACATCTGCTACCTGACTTTATTACGAGATAATCGTCTTCGTTTAAGATCTTGAAAATTCTTGTGTTTTTTCTTCATCTAAATCATTGTATAAATTGAACAAAGATTAGAAATAAAGAAAGAACTGGCTGCTCAGTGCAACATAGTTTTGTGTGTTTAGACGAGACTGTTGACATCCATGTTTAGATTGTCCTAGTTTGGTGTATGGTTTGAACAGATAGTTTCAGACAAGCACAATACGTTTTGTCGGAGAGGCCACCAACTACGCCGAATCTTTATTACAGTGTGTTGTTTTTTCATTTTTAGGAAGATGAAAGTCATATAAGATATTACTTGCTACTTATAGCTGATATTGGAGGGGACATATGGATTGATCATTTGGAGATGAAATCCGACATTTTTTAACAACTTTGATGTCAAACATATTCTCTAATATGAAAATTGGTGATAGCTATAGTTTTGCCCCTAATTTTAACTTTTCATCTATTGTTCTTGTAAGTTCTTACTTTGTTGAACCACCTGGAATAGTGGTCATGGAGAATTGTGGTACTTCCTCTAGCTCTTAAGTTTTCGAGTGAATTTCTTTTGGTGAAATCTTGTCAAGATTCAATTCTGATTTCTGAATCTAACTGGATTATGTGAACTATTTGGGATGACGCCAAGGGAAAACCAGGTGAAGGGAAGATCAAGAGAAAAGAAACTCTTTTGGTTATAGTTACTTAAGTCTCTTCCTTATGCTTTAGCCTGTGCCGTGTTACTCCATTTATATTAGAAACAGCAGCAAACCTACAAGTGGATGAGCCGAATCAGGAGAAAATTAGGATAAATTAGACACTACCTGCTAACTTGAAAAGTAAATTGACAATGTAGCGCATAAGACTGTGGAATCCAAAAAGAATGTTATACTCTTTGGATGGACATGTTTGGAGGTGATACCGATATTTCTATTCACAAAGAACCGGTGGGAGGCCGCTCAGCTTATGAAATGTTTAAGCCAGCTTTCACTTGCTTTTCTCTTATTAGATACACCATGCATATGCATCTCCCACTTTTTGACTTAAAGGATTGAGATATTCTCTGATCATTTATCATAGACCTTTTGGCTTTGGATGGTGCCATTTTAGCTCGCGAAGACCTACATTTTCAGCGAAGGAAGCTGTCCATTCGTTTACCTTTTGTTGAGCCATCTGAATTTGTTTCATTTCATTTATCTTCTTATTTGATGCATCCACCTCTCCTGCTTCTAGATAAATGAGAATCACAGTAACGAGTTTCAATTATTCAAAAAAACTTGAAAAGGATGAAATAATCGACTATTTACAAATTGGGAAAGACGTGGGAATGAGCTGACTTTTGCAGGTCATATGTGTAATTGGAGTTTTTTCAGATAAGTCAAAGAAGAATCAATTTTGGTAGAAAATAATGTTGGACTAAAAAATCATGTGTTAGATAGTAAGTGTGAGATTGAGGCTATTATATAGCATCAATCCTCCAATGTCCTATCTATCAAAACTACTATTGGTTGCATACTGCACTTTATACTGTAAAACTCATAACAATAGGAAAACATCAACTTGTGACTTTCCGACTAGTATGCACTAAGCATGTTCTTGTGTTTTCAACAATATGTCAAAAAAAAGGGACTGGAGATTACTAGAGGCAGTATGTGTTACTTTCTAGTTTATTTTGGCCATAGAATTCTCTAATTGAGGTTATGCAAGTATGTTCCGGTGGACTTTGGCCATCATCCATATCGTTAGAGGATGCTGAAACTTTTTGTGGTCACTCGAAGATTTGGTGTTGTATAGGTCAATTTAGAATATATAGTGAGCCAGACAAGGAGATCAGTAGTTTCATGGAGATCAGGTACTGAAACATGTTGTTCCTTGAGGTGTAAATCATGGAAGTAACATGTATTTTCTTGATTCAACTGTATGATAGGATTCAAAGGGATACCGTTAATGAGTTTGTTGTGAAATGAACATATGTTGCTTTTATTGTTTTGTTCGTCGTGTTTTAAGTGTCTCCTCTAGTGTACTTTTGGAATTTTTCAATCAATCACCTTCTGATTTCCTTGTGTACTTCATTGACGTAGATGCATGATTTGCCTTGCTGAGTATCGGGAGGAAGATACATTACGTATTTTGCCATTATGTGGACACTACTTCCATGCCACATGCATCGACATATGGTTTCAGCAGCACTCTACATGTCCTGTTTGTCGGATTTCCTTACGCGAGACTGCTGAGAAAAAGTGCTTCTTGCAGCCCTTGTTTAGTTCAGCTGTCCGATCTCAATACACGATGGACACCCCGAATGTTAATTCGAACCAATGCTCATCATCTGGGCTGAGGCTTTCTTCCAGATCACACGACAACCAGAGCACGAACCCCAGTACAGCAAGTGCATCAAATGCATAAGCCTTTACAATTGACAGATGATAGGTATTTACAATGTTGTGATAACACTCATCTTAGTAATCCAGATTTTGCTCATCTATGTCTCCTTCTCCGAACCCTGCAAATAGCGGGAGCTTAGTGCACTAGACAACCTGGACGGACTTTTTCCCATTCAATACACAAACATTTCTTTTTCTCATTTGGTAAATATATAAGTTCAGTTTTGGTGGTAGCACTCTTGTATATAGGGGCGGAGCTAGAGGGACGAAAGTTCTGAACCCCCCTCGCTGGATATTCACACTGTATATATAAGGTCAAAATCTTTGTTTACGTTTATATATTAGATAGATGATAAACTTTTTTAGCGAAAATCTTGTACTGTATAACAATCATTATTTCACTTGATATAGATATGTATATGCCTTGCCTTTTATTCATATTGATATATATTTGCTTAGATGAAAGACTAGACATTATTGCAGTAAATAGCCACAAAAATTGGTAGTACATATAGACTATTTAATTTATGGCAACAATAATAGCATATGATTATTCCCATTTATAACCGATTATCGCTTTCTAGACGAAAGTGAAAACACTTTTTTTTGGTTAGTTTTTAAATTTGTCCTTTTAATATGATAATCTTTTTCATTAATTTATATTTTCATATTATAATATTTCATCAGTTATGTCACGCTTCTTTGAAAAAATTGTATCCTACTAAGTAAAAATTCAACGGTTAACGATAAAAATTGAATTCAATTTAAATTATTTAAAAGATAAACCGCGTAATTAATAGTATTTTTTTTTCCTCTTTTGTTAGATGGCCCCTCTTGCATTTAACTCTTTGGGCATGACATTATGAAACTTTATTGTTGTCTTAATTAATATTAACAACAAGAAACCAAATAAAGGAAAAAAAGGAATATTTATAGAAAAGAAAAAGACTTTTTGGCTTAATTTAATGCCTCTCAATTTATTATTAGTACTATAATAACAATAATACCAACAATAACAACAATAATAATAATAATACTAATATTCATAAAATTAGACAATAATAAGATCTAAAAATGTCATAAATAAAATACATAATTCAAACCCCACCACCCTATTCTCACCCCCCCACCCCCTCCCCAAACAAAAAAAAAATCAACAAAAATAAATAATAAAATTAATTATTACATTCTTGGTTTAATTTTAGCTCTTAGAGTATTTTTCATCACCACAGTAAATTCCAATTTTTCAGTAAAATCCACTCGGGTATTTTCCGGGTCGGACCATTCGAATTCTTGAATTAATCGGGCCAACATTAAACTCACATGAACCGTTGCCATATTCAAACCGGGGCAAATCCTCCGACCCATACCAAATGGTATCATTTTCACACCCGATATACCCGTCATATCCGCGTCCTCTTTACCCGTAAAAAACCTATCCGGGTCAAACTTCTCGGGTTCGGACCATAAATTCGGGTCATCCGAAATCCCGGGTAAGAAAATCTCAACATTAACATCCGTGGGTATATCATACCCGCCCAATTTAGCGGGCTCCGTTACTGCATGGGTCAATGACATGTACGTAGGTGGATGCTTACGTAATAATTCTTTTATTACCGCGTTTAAATATGGCATTTTCTCTATGTCTTTTTCATCGACTTTATTTTCTCCAACGGTATTTTTTATTTCTTCGTATAATCGCGATTGTATACTTGGATTTTCAATCATTCTCCCTATGGCCCATTCTATTGCTGTTGCTGTTGTGTCTGTCCCTCCGTTAAGAAATTCTGAACATAATGTGACTAGTTCTGTATTTGTCGGTACCGAATTTCTACCTGTTTTTTAAAAATAAATAACAAAAATTATAATTAAAACGCAAAAATTTGATATTTGAAAATGACTTTTCTTAATAATATATAAGTTTTGAATTCTAACCATTATGAATTACTGAATTTTAAATTTATAATTTTTATATATATCAAAATTAAATTGTAAAATAAATATAAATTAATTCAAATCAAAGCTACTAAATTTTATCGAACACATTACATACGAGACACATTATCACTTCTAATAGTGGAAAGAAAGTTATTCTAAATAAACAGAACTTTTAATATCTCAACTCATTCCACGAAATTTAAGAAAATATTTTTTTCCGGCATTTATATATAATACTTATTATCCTATCATATTTTTAGAACTATTAAATAAAAAAAGGAATATATCATTAAAGAAAATTTCATAAATTTAAATAAGTAATTTTTAAAAAAAAGAGTCATTAAAAGAAAAAATTATAATAACAATAACATATTCAATTTAATCAGATAAGTGAAATTTAAGTAAAATAATGTGTAGACAATCTTACTTCTGTCTTGTGAAGATAGTAAAAGTTGTTTTCAAGAGTCGATCGACTCAAATAAAGCGAAATAAAGATTAAACATGTAAAAGAATATGATAAATAGCATTAATAAATAATACGATAACTGAAACGATAACGTACCTTCAATTTTGAGATCAAAAAGTGTGTCAAGGTATGAAAATGAAGCTGCAGTTTCATCAATTTCTGGACTTTCTAGAATCTTCTTACGTTTTTCAATAAATGGCACAATTGTTTCAATTTGTTGTTTTCTAACATCCATGGCCCGTTTTCTTTGTTTAGAGAAAAACGGGCTTAAAATTGGTAAATAATCATCTAATCTTGGATCAAGAGCAATCAAAACACTTTTCATCATTTGATCGATCGTTTCAATCGTTTTTTCATCCATCTCGACCCCAAAACACATCGCGAGTAGGATGCAAAAGACGGCAAATCGAGAGTTTTTCAACACCCAGACTAAGCCCTCATTTGCATCCGCCTCGGCCCGAATTTTATCTATCATTTTATCCATAGCACTTTTTCGTACGGCCCGAAACTCTTTTAGCTTTATTGAGCTAAGCCCGTTTTGTACCATGTTTTTCCTTAATGACCTCCAAACCGGCCCGTATACGGCCGCATTGACCGTAAACTTGTCACAGCTAAACACGGTTCGGGTCGGGTTTTCGCGAGGTCTACTCGCGAAAATCTGACCTTTCTGGATCAATGCTTCGTGGACTAAATCCGCGTTGCTTATAATGATCATGGTCCTAGTACCCATTCTTAGGGTAAAAATAGGACCGTACTTCTGACGAAGTTCTCGCATGATCTGAAAAAACGGTTTTCCAGATCGTGCGACTTGTAAAAGGTTACCGACTACCGGCCATCCCGGTGGACCGGGTGGTAACCTTAGTTTTTTTGATTTGTTTTTTTTTGTTAACAAGTAAATTAAGGTAGAAATAACAAATGCTAAAATAGTGAAAATGAGATGATAATAAGGGGAAAGTGAAGAAGTAGAGAAAGAATCCATTTGAAAAAAAAAAATAGTACAATTTTTTTCTCAATATTCTTTAGTGTGTGTTTTGACATAAAAATGAGAAAATTTTGAGTATAAAAAGAGGTAGATAGCTTGAAATTATAGGTGGGGAATTGGGGAAATAATTAATAAGGAACTTTTTCAAAAGAAGAGAAAACTGTGGGTTTTAATTAATGCACGGTCGTATAAGATAATTAAATTTTTTGTTATTTTTATTTAAAAGTATAGAGTTTAAATTATAAGGAAAAACTATTAATTTGTATATAATAAGAAGCGTGTGATTCTTTTAAAATAGATAGTACGCGACATGAATAATGTTCGTATTTAATATATCATAGAAAAAGATATATATTACTAGGCAAGTTCATGTTAGATGTATTGATAATGCAAAATTATACATAATCCATTAGATTATTTTAAAAAATAATTGATATTTTAATATAATATATATTAATAATATAAAAACTATTACAAAATTAATTATTTATTCGACTTATTAAAATGTTACAAATGGATGAAAAAGATAGGATGGAAAAAACGGTGGAGTTGGGAGTTTTAAGTTATATCTTTACAACTACCTCCTAATACTCACTAAATTTGGACAGAAAATATTAATTAAAACATGACAAAACAATGTAAAAAGTATATACTGTTGACTTTAACAAACATTTATGTTACATGCTTGGCTTTTTGTGCACAAAATTTTAATTTTTTCGTCATTTTTATCGGTTCATATATGACTTAACATATCTGATATATTGATTTTATTTCATTTTATATGTCATAATTTTTCTTTGATAGTTAAACGATATGAAGTTTTGATTAATATGTTAAGATTAAAAAAATATCAAGTAAAATAATATTTTTCATCATAAATACGAAGGTGAGAGTCATTAATCACATTAAAATTGTCGCGGAATGAATATAATTTTCTAGATCTTTAATTAAAAGTGAATATTTGAAATTGATTTTCATATCTTTAATTAAGATGTGAATATTTGAAATTGATTTTCATAAATTAAAAGTATTTTTGACTTTTTTTAATTACAAGATCAAATTAAAAATGATATGTTTTTACATGAGTAATTCATTTTGTTGCTGTTATATTTGTCTGTCCTTTGCCTAACAAAAGTCCAAATCATGATTTTTTGCATTTAATAATAACCAATTTTATTGTTGTAACTTGTAAATTGCAACTTAGCCTATATCTTGCTATTTTTATTGGGGAAACTCTCATTAAAAATAAAATTAAACTTACTCTATTACTCTATTATTTTCATAATTGAACACATAAAATAATAATATAATTATTTGTATAAGTAGGTAGTATTATGATAGTGACAAAATAAAAATTTCATCTGTTTCAAATATATTTAAGAGAAAGAGATTTTATTTTTAGTTAAAATTTCAAGTTGATTTAAAAAAACGAGATCTAATATCTACTACAGATAGGTAAAAGTTACTTAATCTTACATATGACACATGAACAAGATAATCAACGAATAATTACATAATCCTCTTATAAACTTGATATTTCAACCTAAAATTTAGAAAGTTATTAAAAGTGTTTATTTAGAGTAAAATTAAATCTATATACGATTGATTTACTTAGTTTAAAGTATTTTGATGAGGAGATATATAAGTATTTATTAGAGCAATAAATATAAGGTCACAATTGTTGACTGTTAAGCAAAAAGAAATATAAAAGGTGGGGTGGGGAAAAATTAATGAAGCATGTGAAGTTAGTTGCATTTCAAACTCCAGAAAGGCACATCTCTACTCACATCACATGTGGTGGATTGTCGAAAATCGATAGATTTATCTGTATCGAGTGTTTAGATATAATTGTATAGATATTTTTATTTCACGTAATTTGTGGAGATAATTCCATCGACTGCGTATTACGATATAAATTAGAGATGAATACATTTTTTTTTCACAATTAGAAATTTTTAATTCAAGATATGAAAATAGAGATACACAGGTAGGCTCAAATTATTCTAAAACGATTATAAGGAACTAAAATTTCCATTTTGTAAATCCTTTTATACAATCAATTAAACTTTTATACTCCCTTCGTTCATTATTAATTATGTCATACTTTCTATTTTATAAAGTTAAATTATAAAAATTTTGACTGACATTTTAGGATATATTTATTCATCATATCAATATGTAAAAAATTGCAACGTATAGTACTTTTCGTTTAATTTTTAAATATCTATTTTTTTATTAAAATATCAAATTAATGTAATCTAATTTAATTTTGAAAATAAATTAAATTAAATTTTAAAAAACGTAATATGCCAAATAAAAATAGACTGGAGAGTACATATCTTTCAAATTCTTTTTGAGGGAATTTCAACTAGTACTATGTTACATAATTGAGAAAAAACAACTCTTTTGGTTCATTCCCTTCTTGATATTGTCGAAACCTCAAAAGTTTGAAACTATTGAAAAAGTCAACTTCTAAGATATAACCCTGAGGGGTAGCTCGACCGTAAAGGCCTGAGGATAAAGTCCTTCAAGTCGTCAATTTGAGTCTTAGCAGGGTCACTGAAGGTATTATAAATCGATCGTGTCTTCGGGGCTCCGTGAAACTAATTATGATACACTCGCCTTGAAATAACGGGACCCGATGGGTATAGTTAGTCGGGTAAGTAAAGCGATATTCGAAAACCACGGCAAAAAAAATTAAAAAAATTCTAAAGTATATCAGTAAAATGTTCACCATTTAATTTCTATCTTTATCAGATAGAAAAATTATTTCTGACAAATTCTTGACAATATTCTTCTTTTACCTGAGTTTAGAATCGATATTATGAACAAACTTTCACTAATATAGTTAAATAATATATTAATTCAATAATAACAATAAATATAATGTAATTCTATAAATATAGAGATTAGTAAAATATTCGCAGTTTTATTCCTATTTTTATAAGACAGAAAAATTGCTTTCAATACCCTCTAATAATTTTTTTTGCTTTATTAAATTTGAGATCGACAATGTAAATGATATTTCTTAAATAATATGCCTATATATATAACAAAAAGAAGGATAAAATGTGTCATATTTTGTGTCAGCATCTTCAAGTTCAATGAACATAAGAAGGCAAAGTGGAGGATTTAATATGGCTCACATACCAAAAATCAAAACAAAATTCAACCCTATTCATTTTGTCCCTACCTTTAATTAAATCTTTTTTTTTCTCCAATATTGGAATATGTCTATTTATTTTTTAAATTATATAGATGGATGGTTGGGACAATATGTTAACAAAAAACTAAACTTAATTGTTTAGAATATGGTTTGGATGTTCTTGTGATGGTAGTTAAAATCACAATCAATATCCTTGAAACTTGGCTACTATCAAATCTTTAATATGATCATATCATTCGTCTAGATAATTTTCGACTGTTATAGTAAAATATTATTATATATTTAATTTCATTATGTTATTTTTAATTTTTCGACATGTGCATTGTAAGACTCAAGCCTAACTCACACTCCAAAAGCTAGCTCATAGAGAGGAGAATTGTTCAAGCCTTAAAGGAGTTCACCCATCTCATTAACCACCGATGTGAAACTTTGTCATTCTTTAACACCCCACCTCACGCCCAGTGCTCAGCATCTGGTGCGTGGACAATTTTGATTTTGGAGACCTCAACATCGGGTGAGACGAGCAGGATTGTCCTAGCCTTAAGTTCACCCATCTCATTAACCACCGATGTGAGACTTTTGTCAATTTTTAACATATATATATATATATATATATATATACAAAACATTATTTTAAATTTTGTTGAACTTTGAGGTGATAGATATTATTTAATTGTTATTTGCAACATTTGTAACAACATGACCGCATAGCGCAGTGGATTAGCGCGTTTGACTTCGGATCAAAAGGTCGTGGGTTCGACTCCCACTGTGGTCGCTTATTTTATTTTTAATTTTACGAATTTAACTGAACTCAGTGCTAGGGCCAACTCGAAGCCCTTTTTAGCTTTTGCGGATTCAATCAAACTCAATACTCGAGTCAATTCGAGCTATGTGTATATAAACACACATTATAATCACGCTCGTTCTGAATCTGACAACTTTAACTGTTTTGTGAATTCAATTAAAATTGATCACTAGTATTAACTCAAAGCATCAATTATATGTATATACACACACGTATATCCCTCGTCGAATTCGCCTCGGCTCCTATCTTCATGTGGTGTAACATTCACTATTACGTAAAGGAAATTTCCTCACATGCCATTGATTTATACAATCGGTGCATAGAATATAAACTCTTACGTTCACGATGTCTTCTAAGAGCCCTCTAAATTATGCTACAATAATGCTCATTGCTTGTAACATTCAAGCTATAGACACAAAGGAAAGCAAGTAAACATTTCATATAAGAAAAAACAAACAATTTTTCTAGTATACTACAAAAATACAAACATTTTAACCATTACACTAAATAAATAACTATAATAGTGATAAGCAACATACATATTTTAGTTGCTTATTCACATTATAAATGAATTTCAAAGCTACTATTCATAAATTTCAAATAAAGATTACTTGAACGTCTGATTTGTTTGGAACTGAGTCGTATCTGTTGTAGTACTTTCAAGAATTTGGAACAAACACTCCAATGTAGCCAAATCCAGCTACAAGAAACGCTACGCCTTGCAAGAATAAGTATATGTAGAATCTATTTTTTTCGAACGAGTAGTCGTACCATCCACAAAGCATAAGGTACAACCCTACGAAAACCTCCACGAAATGTACCTTGTTGTACCACTCTCCAATCCGAAAACGAGACTTCCTTGATGCTTTCGTGCTTGTTTTTGCCTTGATTCCATCTCCTAATTTCTCCGTCACGACCCATTCGTTAACCCTCCCTACCTCAAATAGTCCGATGAACGTTGCCCTCGTTCGATGAAGGGACATTACATTCTCAAACAAGATCCAGAAAATCAATAAATAGAATGATCTACACATCAAAACGAACGAAACAAGAATCAAGAAAATAATCAAAATTTGAAATAATTAAGACATCAAGCCCAAGTGGCAAATTAAATCTGTGAGGTCTATTGGACCATACAACAGACTAAATAACAATACGTGTCATGGACTCGAATCACGAGACAAATTGTTTATTTTATTTACCTTGGAGTCCCTACAGCATTGAGTAGGGTAATTGTTGAAGGAATATACACAGCACCCCATATAGGAACTTGAACTTCAGGGATCAAAACAGTGGTAGGGATAATAACACAATAAAATATAAATGTAACAATATGTGCAATGATTTTTCTCACAAAAAAGAAGCTGTAGATCAAATAAAACCTCTTCCATATTGACACTTTCTGCAAATATCAAAGTTAAAAAAAATATATATTATCAATTATCATATTATCAGGTCACGTAGAAGATATATAACACTACATGAAAAAATAGTGTATACTATAACCAAAACAGTTTTTAGCGCCAATTGATATACATATTCATAAAGAGTGTTAAAATATTTACCGATATTAGCTAATTGCTATTGAATTCAATGTCGCTATAGACTTTGGGGACAGTACAAAGAATGTTAATTGCCGCTAAAAATATATATTTAGTGACAATTAAACTATTGAATAATTTTTGGTGTAGTGGTAGCGCAAAAAATATAGCAGGTCAATTACATGCTACACTAGGTAAAAATATATACTTATAAATCACTTCTATTTACGCAGGGTCGAAAGAAGATCGTACCCCAAAAAAGTAATGTAGGCAGTCGACCCTGACACAAATATAGTGAATGATCGCGCGCCCAAACAACTTAACTCTATCGTTGCTTCAAGGTTTCATTTCACTAACAATATAGTGTAGTATTTAAGTGTAAAATTATTATACTACTAGTGTATACAAGTTAAATCCGTCGAAATTTTCATTTTTTTCATGTTAAATTACTAAACAAAAAGGGTTATATGGCTTATAACTCACCTTATTTGAAGCAATTTCCCCAACCATTTTCTTGAAAAGATTAGCAGGTCCACAAGACCATCTATGTTGTTGATAACGATATGCCTTAAAAGTACTTGGCAATTCATTTTTCACCTAATTAAAAAAAAAATCAAAAATCGAAAAATTAGAAACGCTTAAGTTAAGCGATATAGATAGTGAATATTCATATAATCGATCTTTAACGTATTTGAGATTCAATGATAGTTATTATTCATATATGTGTAATAATCTATAACGAATTTAATACTATTTTACTTACATTATGTAAGATTATGGGACCCTTTTCATCCTATTCTTTAACTTAAATTTAACTTCCAATCATTTGTTGTTTTTTTTTTACAAAGTGTTTGTTGAAGTTACTTCTAAAGAAAAATGATTTCTGACATAGTTCCACTTATTTATGCAAATTTTTTAATTTTTTTATACGCATAGTTTACTTTATACATCAATTCAAAATTCAAAGTTAGTACGTTTAGAAACGAATGTGATTTTACTAATTTATTACTTTTACACACTGCTTGGACTGAGCTATACCCGTTTCTATTCAATTAAAGACGTTCATGCCATAAAATGGGACTAAAGGTCCCATATTCCCCTATTTTTGAAAATATATACATATGATTCGAACAGAAAGCAATATGTTTAGTTGAACTTACAGAACTCGTTCTGAACGTACCTTTAGGTCACCAATGTAGACGAATTTCCAGCCTTCGAGACCGGCTCGAACGGCGAGATCCATGTCTTCCACTGTTGTTCTATCTTTCCATCCTCCAGCTTCATTAAGAGCTGAAATTCTCCACACTCCAGCAGTGCCTTTCAAATTAAAACGAATTCGTGATGATTTATAACGTACTGAATATCATCCACTATAACAGTAAAGTCAATAGTTCACGTTAAAGTAATTGAACTTTCTTTGTTGTACATATAGCCTTACCATTGAAGCCAAAAAATGCATGAGTTGATGATCCAACTTCTTGTTCCACTTTGAAATGGTAATCAAGTGACATTTCTTGCATTCTTGTTAACAAACACTCATCAGAATTCACTGCAATTAATTACAACCATTATTTTTTTTCCGTCAAGATCTACCATAATTACAAAGATGGTCACACAATTCAACAGAAACTCAACGCCATGCACAAAAAGCACGTTAACAAACAATGTGTATGCAGACCTTACCTTTACCTTAGAGGTAGAGAGGTTGTTTCTGTTAGCCACTCGGCTCAAGGAAAAACAAATCAAATCAATCACAACAAAGCATGTTGAACAATAACTACAAACAAAATGATAATCAAAGTAAAAGAAACAACAGATCGATAATAACCAAGAAACTATAAGAGTAATACTACGACTACTAGTATAGAAGGAGTAGCTAGACATTCAACGCTCTACTACCTGCTAACCTGCTACCCCTAATACGTGTTACAGAGAAAAAGGCATTTACCGAATTTCCATCGAGCTTGAACGAGTCCGATTTCGGGGTTGTGTACAAGAAAAGGGACAGTTCTCAACAAGAAATCAAATTCAGGTTGAAAGTCAGCATCAAATATAGCTACAAAATCACACATTTTGACATAATTATGCTTCATTCCTTCCTTCAATGCCCCTGCTTTGTACCCTTTTCTATTGTCTCTTATTTCATATTTGATATTCACACCTTTACTTGCCCATCTCTTGCACTCTTGTTCCACCATTACCTATAAAAACACTCTATCACGTCATCGAAAAGATAATAATAACATGCTACAACGGGTAAAAATTATAAGTATTTTTTATACTATCAATGTATAATATAAGTTAATCGTTAGGTTATATATATCGATACAATTAATGTAGATTAAAATGTAAAAGTAGGTCATTTAAAAGGTATATATATAGCTTAAACTCTTTGAAAATATTGTTGACCGGGCGTTGGATCTTCCAGCATTGTTGGAGGATAGAAACAAGTACGACACGACAATATTTTTAGAAAGTCCGAGCAACACAACGTTTACCTAGTTTATGAGGTTGCTACAAATTTACCAATTTAAGTAATTTGATATTTTTAGGATATTTTCTCTTTAAAAAACAAAACGTTTTAAATTATTTTTTCTTCATACAAAAGGAAAATTAAGGTATTAAATTGGACCTTAATAATAGGATCAGTTGAATCATCAAGAACTTGAATTAATATTCTATCAGCTGGCCATGAAAGGTTACAAGCAGCTCCAATAGACAATTGATATACCTACAAATAAACAATTTACAAGAAGATTTTAACTTCGATAGCATAAATGAATTTTTACACTATCAGATCACCTAAAATATGAGCGATCGTCAATATAACACGTTCATTATAATTGAGATTAGTGAGTCGATAAGTAAGACAAATCATACGAAAAGTTCTATAAGTTCCAAGATCTTCTTAGGTCAACATAATGAAAAAATATATTAAAATATTGGTCAATAATAACCACAACTATATTACGCCTCAGTCTCAAATAGATTACGATAGGCTGACAACCAACATAAAATTTGTCATGAATTTTCATAATACAAAAACTTCTTAAAATGTTGATCGAAGAAGTTCATATAATTTGAATCTGGACAAGCAAATTGAAAATGTGTATTACCTCTCTTTCATTGTACATTGGTATTTGAATTAATACCATAGGATAAGAAGAATTTGCTAGCTCCAAATCATCTTTTATTGGCTCCCATTTGTACTTCTTTTCTGGTTTTTTCCTTAAAATTTTGATAAATACTATGACAATTCCCATATAAACTTTGTCAACAAATAACATCAAAGACATTGCCAAACATAAAATAACCATAATTTTAAGAAATGGCACAAGTAATGGTGCTCTAACTTGTTGCCAAAACAATCCAATTTGGCTAGTAATTCCATGATCAAAATAAATATTCAAGTCCATTTTCTTGGTTATATCTTAAATATATTTTTCTTTAAATGTATAATTTAAGACAGCCAAGAAAATGGATATAGTGTGAAAAAAAGAAAATTTGAGGTGGGAGTAGATAGAGAGAACTAGGAGAAGGTGCTATATATAGACTGAATTATTATCACTAAATATTTTATCGAAATATACCTCAACTGTCAACTGTTATTTATTTTTTTTACGTTAATCTGAAATATCCTAACGTTCAAATAGGAAAAGGGAAAAAATAACTATTAGTTGAGGTGTGTTTCGATATAGTTTTATGATAGTCAATATAAGAAATTAGCACACCTGATAGCTTAAGTATGAAAATCGAAAAAATAAAGATACTTTAGATATGTTTTTCTTTCTTCGTTCTTAATTTAATTAATATTATATTATGGCTGGTTAGAACATTTAATTTTGTTATTTATTGTAATTTCATTTTTTTTTGTTGGTAATTTTATTTTATGTTAGAAAAAAACATAAAGGTCAAATAATGTCACTCAAAACTTCCATTTCATCCAACTTTATGAATGGAAACAAGCTAAATTTGAATCATTTTCTTGTAACTTTATTACTCTATATCGAACGATAGTTATTCATTGCTCTATTTATTTGACATAGAAATCAAGAAACAATAAATAGTAAAAGTAATATTATCAAATTATCCTTATAAAATATAAGTCGTATAAACATTAATAAATGAATCATATTTAATAGCAAAGTCAAAATAGACATAAAATAATAAATTATTTATTATTTTATAAATCTAACAAATATTATTTGAACGTCTCAAAATCGTATTTTTAAAAAACATATGAAAAGATTATAATAACAAAAGAACTCAGTCATTTGATTCTTGAAATTCAAACAATACCACGTAAATTAATGTTTGCTTTGCTAATATGCAATTGTTGCTTTGATTAGGTTTGTGTGGGGACTATATAGGCCTTTGATTTTTGCTTTTGTGCTACTCCAAAGACTATATATCTTTGTCAGTCTCTTTGAAACTAAATGGGACAATGGGGGTATAACAGAGCCACATGCAAAATTATAATATCATCCACCAAACACAAACTAACTATTTGAAGAAAAAAAATAAAAAAAATATATACACATGGCTTAATTAATTTAGTATAATAATTTAATGTAGTGTAAAAATCTTGATTTTGTAAGTATAGTGCTTATAGGGTGTGTTTTATTATGAGAAATGTTTTTTTTTAAAGGAAAATAAGTGGTTTGTATTATTTTTTGTATTGATACGTAAGCAAATTAAAATATGTTATCGTAAAAATATTTGTACATAATTTAGATAAATATTATAGGAGGTGTGGACGGTGCAGCCGTGCAGGGAGGGTGGTGAGGATGAAGGCTACAAACACTGAGGTAAACCCACACTATGAAGAGGGGTTGCACGTGCATCCAGTAATTCCAAAAAAAATTATATGTATATCTATTTTGAGAAACTAATAGAAATTAGAGTATAGTAAACAGTGCACATATAAAAAATAAAGAAATGCCCGTGTTATTGATAAAGCTGGTGATATCATCCTTGAGACCAAGGTTCAAAATATTCATAGTCCACGGGCTGTCCTCGGAGGCTTGCGGATGAGGTCTATGAGGTTCGCGGGCCAAGTGAGGCTGCGCTAAAAAGCCTCGTTCCTAAATGGGCCAAAAAATTAGGCCCAATCCCACTTAATTCAAGGGTTTGGGTTGGGCCGGCCTCGCCAGTCAAGCCCATTTTGAGTGCTCCGTGTGCGTGTACCTCCATGCGTACTGAAAAAGTTTCAATCTTTAAGTGAAAAAAATGATATATAATAATCTTATATTTACTATATTTAATTGTTTTTCTATGGCTTATGCATATATGACTTGAATTTAAGTTATTTTTGTATAATTTTTTCAATTAATTAGATGTGGATTTGAACCAGTTATACTCTATCACGTCATTCAAAAGATATTTGTAGGATCATAACCTTGAAAACGAGGTAGATAATAAGAAATAAATGTTTTTATATAATCTGTGTATATAAGTTAATCGTTAAGTATCTTAAAATGTGATACAAAGTCACTTACGAGGTATATTACTCAAACTCTTAAAATATATTGTTGATGAGGTGTTGGATCAACATTGTTGGAGGATTAGAAACGAGTACGACAATTTTTTTTGAGAATATGTCCTCGTTAGAAATATATATATTGAACTTTGTTAGAAAAAGAAAATTTTTTTTGTCCTATGGAACATTAATGTATTAATTGTACTTTCATGACAGGATTAGTTGAATCATCAAGAACTTGAATTAAAATCTATCAGCTGTCGAGTTAATTTATTTGCTTGTATCTTGACTAATTACTTTAAAATTATGATTAAACGTTAGCTTAATAGTTTTTCTTTTAAAGCTACGAGATTTTTTTAATAATACAAGGTGGGAAGCTAACTCCTTCCACTCTCAACTGTTTTTGGTTATCTTACTAGTAGCTCTATTTATTGATACTAGTTAGGGAACTCCCTCTATGCGAGCTACTTACACTTTCACTCGAAACGAATAGGCTAACAATCAACTAACCGAAAATACATCTTTAGCGTCTTGTTCTATGAATGATAGCTTTTTTTTCAAAAGAAACAAGTTGAAAGAAAAAAATCTCAAAGCAAAAGATTATCTTCTATCAAAATATGTGCATTTAAACAAGAAATTTTGAGTGCAAAGTGCATCTAAGACTGACAAAACTAGCTTACAACAGGAGTCCCTCCCCATACAAAAATTCACAACAGGAGGGGTGGGGTAAAGAAAGGCTTACAAATCATCAAAAACAAAAGTTATACCAACAAGAAGGATTGAAAAAAATAAGAAAACTGCTAACTTCAAATCTGGTGTTAGAATTTTCTTCTACCTATACATCCCAACCATCCATCCGATGGTTAAATTCCGACTTACGATTCGTTATGCTTCCATACATTTCAGAGAATTTCTGAAGGCAACTGCTCCGAAGGCCATAGTGAATCTGCGTATTCTTGCTAATCGCGACACCAGTGAACTTTGAAGTATCGATTGCCCATGCAGGTTTCACGTATTCGACTGTATTTGAAGAGCTTGCGTTTGCGTACAAGAAGTTCAACAACACATCTTCACAGTTGAAAAGATTGTCTACTACTTCTCTACCTGGTGCTGCCTCTTTGCTCCAGTACATTTCAAAAGCCATTGTAGTGTCCATGAAGGCTGCTCCAGTCAGAATCATGTTATATCCATTGTGCTTACGAGCGTGTTTCTCAGCCCTGTACTTCAACGGGCTACCATTTGCTAGTCGGGGGTAAAACCCTACAATTCGCTCAGGATGCTCACGCCATACCTTAAATCCTCGTTCAACATCATCACAAGGCATCATAATGTCATCATCAAGCTCAAGAACAGCTCTTGTCTTTATGGAAGGATCTACCTTGAAGCGATTGTTTAGTGAGTTTCTTTCCTCGATTCTAATCCTTACTGGCACTGCAGAATCAAATTCACTCAATTCTGGAGGTTGTCCTTTATTCCACACTACAACAATTTCACGCACTGAAGAACATCTCGAGTAATGGTTGACATACATTTTCAGATTCCAGATCCGAGCATCGTAGGTCATTGTTAATAAAGTGAACTGAGAGTACTGATCATGCAATGGGTAAGCTTCATGCGCACCACTACCTCCATATAGGTATTTAACTCCAGTACACATTAAGACCACCGCTGCCAAAAATATTAAAGTAAGAACCAAGCTTCCACTACATGAGTTTGGTTTTATTCTGGCACGGAGTGATGAGCTTGCTCTATTCAAGTGGCTGCAGAATAGTCTCATTCTAGAGTAAAACAAGCTCGACCTTTCCCAATCCAATGAAGCATCACTCCTCTTGCCAACATTATGCGGGCACCAACTAAGGGGAAATAAGCCTTTAACAGCTCCAAGTGACACACCGAACAGTATAACCAGGGCTGCAACACCTAAGACTGATGCACAACCTAAATGAAACCGTCTACTTGTATCACCTGAAGGCACTCGATCCCCATCCATAACTCCAACCCACTCTCCGGAGCTTAATTGTTGCACATCAAGATGATGGCTGCGGGCACCGTTCCAGGCATTTCTTCCCTTAATTGAATCTTTAAGGCTCGTTGGGACTTCAACTTCTTCGAACTTATCAGTAGTCAAAACTTCTACTTTGAAGAGACGCACCCTCCGCCCGTATGTTTCACCATCGTCTTGGCCAACACGATAAAGATGACCATCAAATAAAAATGGTCTGCCTCCATTTCGGGCTCCCATGCTCTTATCTGTGTTATAGATCGGATTTTTCTTATGTGGTCTCCAAGGACCAAGCGGTGACTTACTGTACCATATTTCCAACTGAGCATTATACAGTGCACCAATACCGCTGTGATCTGAACCAAATAGCCAGTATTTTCCATCATGCGGAATGATAAATGAATCAACAAGAGGCTTTTTCATTATAATCTTTTCCAGTGTCCATTTCATGGGAAAATTTACAGCTCGATAAAGACGAAGTTGTCCTTTCGCTCTGCCCTCGGGCAGCATATATATCTGTAGACAATAATACAATTGATGAAAATATTAATCACTAGTCAAAGCAAAGTAGACCTAAATGTTAGCTGTAAACAACCAAAAATAATGATTCATATTTGCTGGTAAGCAGCAAAAACTCTTGCCATTAAAATGTTTAACGACCTAAGTATTTAAGAAGAACGAAAATTAAGTAAAACTCCCTTTGTTTCAATTTCTTTGTCTTACTTTCCTTTTTTTAGTCCGTTTCAAAAAGAATGTCACATTCCTTTTCTGGCAACTCCTTAATTCTAGTTTAGAACTCTACGATTAAAGGGTATTTGGTACATTTTACATGTCTTTTGTTTAAAGATCACAAGATTCAAAAGTCCTCTTTACTTTCTTAAACACTATGCCAAATAATAACTAGACAAACAAATTGAAACAAAGAGAGTAGAAAATTGTGTATCCCTTGTATTTGGCGCTATCCAAAAGTATCTCCAATATTTACATAATCAAGTCATATAAGAGCATAATCATCTATAGCATTACATGGTATCAATAATGTACGAAATTCCAGTAAGATGACACATAGTAAATTTATGAGTTTTGTTCTACTGATAGAGGAATTAATCAATTAAGAAGTGTCTACTATACAAATGACATGAACATTCACACACACTATCACGAGCCCTACACACATAACTCACATATCCAGTGTTTGAATATCCTTCCCTTCCCTCTGGACCCTCTATTACCTCGTTATCATGATTTTTACACATAAAGTCTAACATGGTTACAGATGGAATTGAGTTATATGAACGCAAAATGTTCACGTAACCATGAACTTACATTGTCATTATATTCAAAGACATATGGATAGGACAGATGCCAGTCTTCATCCAAAGCAATACCTAACTGCTCCCATGATGCTCCCTTGTCAGTACTTCTCGCAACTCCAATATCCCCTTGCATTGTGATTGAATTCTTTGTTTCAAAGAACAGGTAAAGGACATCTCCCTGAATTATGTCATCAAACCTCAGATTAAGGATGTTCCACACCAGATCGGAATGCAAAAGAAGTTCAAAATTTAGGTTTTACAAAAAAAAATCAAGATCCTGTAGGCAGAGAAGTAGAGAAATCTGAATATTCTACGCAACATGTCATAAAATATCAAACAATACCAAACACACATGTCATATATGTGATGTTACTTTCAGATGCAAACTATTATGGGCCCGACACCCAATTACATTACTGAAACTCAACAATCCTGCTTCGAACAGTTAATATTCTAACCAAGCCTGTAATTTTATTTTACAAAATTGTTTTTTTCTTGTTTTGTTTTTTGATAAGAATCAGCAAGACATACAAGGGATTTGGTGGACTAAAAGAGAAACCCTCGACAAGAACTACCTATGTTGCTTGAATGAAATGAGTGGAACAGAAGGGTGCCAATGGTATGGAGTTAAAAAGAATCATTTCTGGATCATCTTTCAGTGTTTGGTTGAGGTATTAAAGTAGGTAAAATATAGTAATAACTGTATACAAGGAGTAGGATAGGGTATAAAAGTACTAATAAAAGTACTATTTTGCTGATATTATATATGTACTAAGGACACTACGCATTGCAAATCTCGACTAGTCAGGTTAGCGAGTTCAAAACACCAAACAGTTAAATAAAAAAGAAATAAAGAAAAACAATAGCATCCCACAATATGGATTCTCATGACTTGCTGCTATAGACTGGTCAACAATGGAGCATTACAATGTACAGGAAGGATGAGGACTTAATGAGACTGAAGCCTTGCCCTTAAGTGGTACAAGAAAGAGTTGGATATATTCGGCTATAATTTAAAATTTGGATACTTCTCCTTCTAGGTATACTCACAGCAGGATAAATAAAAAATATAGCCAAGGAAAGAAAAACAAGAAAGAGCCAACAGAATATTGGTAAGAAACAACTATCAACATTTCCCATCCTAACTAACATATTCCCCCTCAACGCACTTACAGTAACTAGAAATTCTACCCATCCTTCCATAATGTCACATCAACTAACTATAAGATGCTAATAATTATAGAGGATTAATGTTAAATCCTCATCCAGACAGGTCTCATCAATGATACTTATCCATCATTTCACCAAATTGATTACATGATAAATAAAGCTAAAAGATGCTTCATTTTAATAACATATCATAAAATCTACAAAAGCAATTTTCTCCGGGATAACATTTACTAGTGATTACTTACTACAACCAGTCAAATATCAATGAATCAAAGATTACCTTAACATAAAGAAAGGGGTCAGCAACAAAATTACTGGAAACCCCAGCCACAGAGGCTGAAGCACAGGTGATTACAGGATTGGCTACTGGCCATGCCGCTTTCTTATCCCTCGATATATTCATCTGCCAAACATTTCCAGACGCAAACGTCATATAACAGTAAATTCCAATAAGTCTAGAACCTTGAGCTTTAAAAAAGATCAAAACTTTGAGCAAAAAGTTAGAGTGAACTTTCATCTCTATGCGCACGTCAGAAACTTTCCAAAAATAATTACCAGTATTTGCACATTTCACAAACACCCCAAACCCCAAAAGCTTAAAAGATGCAATTCAAACCAAAACAGTAACAAACTGAACTTTGAGCCAAAATAAAAGGCTTAAAAGTTTGAGCAAAAAGTTAGTACCCTCATCTCGATATGCAACCATCCAGAAACTTCCAACAACATTCAAATCAATCACTGCCCATTTAACAAGTAGCCGAGAATCTCATCACCTCAAAAGATACAGAATTCAAACCAAAACAGTAGAAAACTGAAACTTTGAGCCAAAATGAAAGGCATAAGACTTTGAGCAAAAAGTAAGTAAACTAAACTCTAAGTGCAACCATCCAGAAAATTTTCCAACACTATTCAAACTAACCACAAGGAATTTCCCATTTAACAAGTAACCAATAGTCCCGTAACCTCAAAAGATTCAAAATTCAAACCAAAACAGTACAAAACTGAAACTTTGAGCCAAAATGGAAGGCTTAAAACATTGAGCATAAAGTTATAGAGTACACTCATCTCTATATGCAACCATCGAGAAAATCCAACACATTCAAACTAATCACAAGGAATTGCCCATTTAACAAATACCCATCTAACCCAAAACCTCAAAACATTCAAATTTCAAACACAAAACTGAATCTGAGCCAAAATGAAACCCAACAAGAACAAGCAGTTAACATCACCATAAGCAAAAAAAGAACCCCATTTACCCAAAATTCAGCAAAATAACAAACAGAAGAACAAATCATACAAAATGAAAACAAAAACAAAAAAGCTTACATCTTCAATGGGTTTGAGGGAAAAAGGAGAATCACCATAGAAAACACCAATTGACCAGGAACCCTCATCATCCTCTTTACATCCTATTGAAGAAATACTCGAATGGACATTTGGGGTCATCATAAACCGAACATAAATCCCAGCAATTGAACCCAAAACTATAAACGCCACAAGTAAATACACAAACCCAGACGAGCTAACACACGGATCATTCTTGCTCTTATTATTGGGTCGGTTCCTCGTACCTGAAGACCCCGAAACCACAATTGGGCTAGAACCCATTAACAAAGAAGGTGAAAGATGTCGCCGGAAAGTATCTCCGGTCGCCGCCAGCGAGATCTCGTTAGGCACGTGCTATGCACGTGATATGAGAGGAAATACAAAAAAAATTAGCCAACATCCAAGATTTTTTCCCTTTTTCTTCGTGGGTCTTGCTGAATTGCTCCGTATTTGAAGAAAATTGAGAGAAAAATGGAGACTTTGTGAAGATTTTCGATATAATTTGCTCTTTTCGTTGTGATTTCGTTTCTCTCTCACACAGTTCTTTCTCTCTATTTTTGAAAGGGAGTAGTTTTTTTTGAATGATGAGTTGTCTTTATTCCCCGTTATATTAGAATTTTGATTAAATTTAAATTACGTATAATATAATTTATTTTAAATTTAATAAAATTTATTTCACATACAAGTTTTAAAGTTAATACTTGTGATTAAAGATGAAACGATAAAGATTCGTTTGAAGTATTTTGTGTGTTGTTAGAGATTTAATAACTTGGATCTTTGTTTGATTATAATTTCGTTGATCTCATGTTTGGAAATATTACTAAACACCATATAACATTTAAAGTTTTTGAATCATAAAATTATCAAAAATAATTTTATTTTTATTTTTTTAAGATAGAGATACAATTATGTATATATTATGTGAAATTTTAAATTGTATATTATTATTATTGTTGTTGTACAATATAACATTAAGGCATTTATTGGCATAAAACAATTAATCATTGAACACAATTAATTGACACTTGCATTAACCCCCTCCACAAAACTAAATACGTTTTAATTAAGTGCACTTCAATCACAAATCAAATTAATTATAAAATCAACTATATAATTTCTCAATAAATTTTATAAACAGTCATTTTTTTAAAAAAAATCTTATCTGATATGTTTGATATGTACATTGAAGTTCGATTAAATTTAAATTCACGATAGAAAATTTCACATTAAAAACGGGGTAAAGTGCTCTTAACAGAGAGAATTCTGTACCCAATAAGATTCAAATCCGAGATATTTTTTTTAAAACACAATTATTTATTTAGAAAAGTATTATCGTATTTTATATTATCAAATTATGGTCATTTTCTCCAAGATAATTTGCCATACCTTATTATTAGACATTACATTTGAAGCCCATGATTGATATTTGATGATATCAAATGTAATGTTTAAAATGAGGTGTGGACCCTTCTAATTTCAAAATTGACCATTGCAAAGTTTTCCACTATTTTATTCTTATTCTTTTCTTTAAAAAAAATAGAATTATGTTCATTTAATTTAATTTATTGACACGTATAGAATATGAGAGACAGATTCAGAAATTTAAATTAATAAATTTTAAATTTTTAAATTTGAATAACAATTAGTTCAGGAATAAATAGTTTCTATATAGAGAAAGTTTTTCTAATATAAATATAAGGTTTGAATCAAAATTATTTTATTCTACCGAACTCGTAATTTATTATTCAGAAGTTATTATAAAAATATTTTTTAAAGTGAAAAAATAGTTGTTGGACCACATAATTCCAATCCAACTCTGCAGAAAAATTAGGATTCATACGATGAAAGTGATTATTATCTTCATTAAAAGAATTATGAGTAGTCGGACTTCATATATAGATATATAATTCTTTGTAAGAAATTAATTAAGAAAATAAAAATAAATTATAAACACCTTTTTTGAATTTAATCGTATAAAATTTGAACAGTAAAGCTTGTTAATCTGATTAGTTCAAATTTACGATTAAAATCTATTTATAAAAGAATTGTTTTTTGTTAAAAAAGTTTTATTTATACAGTTCGAGCTCTAAACATCATTATCGTCAACAACAACAACCCCTTCTTTTCCCTCCCTTTTCTTCTATTAAAACTCAATTTATTTTTAAATTTAAACTCGAAATTTTTAATTAATGATTACGTAAATTTTAAAATATGAGTGATGGTGCCCAATATGTGGGAACCAACAAAAAAAAAGTATCAAGCTATGGCTGGAGACAAACTGGAATGTTTTTTTTTAAAGAAAAAAAAAAGAACTAAGATTTTTTTATATTGACTTCAATAATACCATTTTATCATTTTAAATAAGATTTATACAACTTTCAAAAGGCATCAAATGAGTTGTTCAGCAACATGGCTATGCACTTTTCAATAACTACGTGAATACTCTATATCAGATTCGCCGTTTCAAATTATATATCGTAATTTTTATAAGAAATAATATATTTAAATATTTTAAAAAATTATACGTTATGTTAGTATCAGTGGCGGAGCTAGAATTTTATCTAAGGGGTGTCAAAATCTAAAGAAATAAAATCGTGTAAAAGTCAAAGAGTATCAATATGTAATATATATATATATACATAAAAAATATTTTTATTCTAGCTACATAATGTAATTTTCCAACGAAGGGGTGTCGGCCGACACCCCTTCACTACATGTGGCTTAGCCACTGGTTAGTATCGAATGTCCATGAATGATAAGTATGAGTTGGAGTGTTTAGTTATCGTTTGAAGTGTCTAAATGTATTCTCTTAAAATGTTTGAGTGTTGTGCTTACTTTTTAAAAAGATGTTTATGTATTATGTTATTCTAAAAATAGTTATCTCAAATTATTGTTTTTTTAGAAATTAAGAATTACTTATTTTTATTTTTTTTTGCTCACTTATCATCATTAATAGTAGTTCATGAAGACAATAAATGTAACGACCTGTTTAGTCGTTTTGAGCAGCAGATTTTATTTCTGGAAAATTGGCTGAGGAAACGGACCCCACGACGGAACGTCACAGGCACGACGGACCGTCGCAGGGTCTCGTTTCAGCATACTTAGAAATTCTGAAATT